>NC_136492.1:122902018-122909518 GCF_053919585.1 Euprymna scolopes
GGTCAACTTTATGATATGCATGATGCAAATAACCTAGCCAAGGTAAGATACACTTATTTCATACGTGTAATACCCGTGCAAGGTAGGTAAACTATTCTTTTACTCAATATAATAAATGATACATAGACATTAAAAAGTCTACTCAAATATATGAATATTCAAAATCAAATTCAAATTTCTCATTGTTTAAACGGTTCGAGCAACGCCGGGTAGCCCAGCTAATGAATACTAAAATAAATATATCAACTATACACGGAACCACTAGTCCAGTACTAAAATTTCATAATAATAAAAATAAGCGTATTCGTCCGCGTTTTTAAAACAACTGCTTTCAATGTTATATTATTAAGTCGCTGGGAGGTTGTGCGAGTTTCGTGTCTGTTCAGTGTTGCATTGGTAAGTTTCAAATGCTCGCACTGGTGGCACTTCCTGCTTTTTCGCAATGCGAGGACCCTTTAGGACTCTTAAAGTCGAAACAGCTATAGCTCACAGAAAAACTGATTTTTATTAGTGACGCCTCAAAATGTATTTTCGCATAAACGGTAAAAATACTCGAAAGGACAACAACTAAAACAGAATCTCCTGACTCAAATTCAAAACATAAAAATAATTTACTACACCGTAGCACTACTATACTCAAATTCAAAACGATAAAATAATTTACTACACCGTAGCAAGCACTACTATACTCAAATTCAAAACAATAAAATAATTTACTACACCGTAGCACTACTATACTCAAATTAAAAAAAAAAATAAAATAATTTACTACACCGTAGCACTACTATACTCAAATTCAAAACATAAAAATAATTTACTACACCGTAGCACTACTATACTCAAATTCAAAACAATAACATAAGTTACTACACCGTAGCACTACTATACTCAAATTCAAAAAAAATAAAATAATTTACTACACCGTAGCACTACTATACTCAAATTCAAAAAAATAAAATAATTTACTACACCGTAGCACTACTATACTCAAATTAAAAAAAAATAATTTACAACACCGTAGCACTACTATACTCAAATTCAAAACAATAAAATAATTTACTACACCGTAGCACTACTATACTCAAATTCAAAAAAATAAAATAATTTACTACACCGTAGCACTACTATACTCAAATTCAAAACATAAAAATAATTTACTACACCGTAGCACTACTATACTCAAATTCAAAACAATAACATAAGTTACTACACCGTAGCACTACTATACTCAAATTAAAAAAAAAAAATAAAATAATTTACTACACCGTAGCACTACTATACTCAAATTCAAAAAACATAAAATAATTTACAACACCGTAGCACTACTATACTCAAATTCAAAAAAAATAAAATAATTTACTACACCGTAGCACTACTATACTCAAATTCAAAACAATAAAATAATTTACTTCACCGTAGCACTACTATACTCAAATTCAAAGTAATAAAATAATTTACTACACCGTAGCACTACTATACTCAAATTAAAAAAAAATAAAATAATTTACAACACCGTAGCACTACTATACTCAAATTCAAAACAATAAAATAATTTACTACACCGTAGCACTACTATACTCAAATTCAAAAAAATAAAATAATTTACTACACCGTAGCACTACTATACTCAAATTCAAAACATAAAAATAATTTACTACACCGTAGCACTACTATACTCAAATTCAAAACAATAACATAAGTTACTACACCGTAGCACTACTATACTCAAATAAAAAAAAAATAAAATAATTTACTACACCGTAGCACTACTATACTCAAATTCAAAAAACATAAAATAATTTACAACACCGTAGCACTACTATACTCAAATTCAAAAAAAATAAAATAATTTACTACACCGTAGCACTACTATACTCAAATTCAAAACAATAAAATAATTTACTACACCGTAGCACTACTATACTCAAATTCAAAGCAATAAAATAATTTACTACATCGTAGCACTCCTATACTCATGGCTCATGAGTTTCTCGTCATACGATGATCCTTGTTTTCTCTTACTTCAATTCTCTGCCTGTTTTCTCTTCATTAATAATTCAGTAAACTACGAGAAACAAGAAATGATACACCCATGAAAATTACTTAACCAGACAATTTAATATTTGCATGCAAGAAAAAAAGAAGCTCCTATTTTAATCATTGACAATTCAAACTCATAAACAGTCTCAAAACCAGTTCCCAAGCCGGGGGAGTTTAGAGTTCATGAGACATGTCATTTGTTTTTAGATTTTTTTTCAGTAAGCAAAATTCAATTATACACACCATTTAATACAGATGAATAACAATTAATAATTTCCAGTCTTGACTGCGACAATGCCCACTTTAATAAAAAAAAGCTGTTTAAGAAAACTTTCTACCACAAAGATACGTAAAACATTTTAAAAAATACTAACATTTAATTTTCTAAAAACACACTAACACCTTTTGACAGTCTTTATCATAAAATTACAAAAAAAAATCAAAAAGTTTAGTTCCAAGCTAAACCTAAAATCAATCCATTATCTCTCTCTATCATAGTCTGTCAAAACACATGCGAAACTGTAACGCCTCCGTATTAGTCCTTACTGGCTTTTTATGATTTGTTCGGATTGAACAATTAATAAACAACTTCAGAATCAGAAAGAGATTGATCACATTTTCTTCGTACGTTTATATGTTTTTGTATCCTTTCTTGTTTCTATATTTAAAGTTTGATATTAAAATCGTCTGATTTATTCATATTATTTTTAAATTTACCGTTTACATTTTCTGAAATTATTTCTCTTTTTCGTTCGGCTTGCATTCACGTTGATTTGTTTTGTTTTGTATCCTCCTATTAACAATTATAATGCATCGTATGTGTATTGATGCGTGCTCATGTCCAATATTACGAAATTATAAGATGACCAGAATTCTTGTTTCTTACTTAGTATATTCTTTTCATAGCAGTTTAAAATTAATATATAAAACAATGTGGAATATAATCCTCTTTTTTTAATTCCAAAATAAACACATTCCCACGATTCAGCATTTAAAAAAATCGCGACTTGTTTCCCATAGTTTAATAAAATAGAAACTCTGTCAATGTGTGGTAAAATTAAGAGGAATACAATAGTGCGGGAAGACGTCTAACGTAGCGGTACATTACATTAATGAGTAGTTCAAAAAATAAGTGTTGTTTTCGTGGATGTGTAAATCTCGAGAAGAATGAAAGTGAAGAAAAATGTAGGGAGCTTACCTCATTTAAATCCGTTTTACGAGATGCTATGCGCAAGGAAAGCATAAAAAATTACCGACTTTAAATGATAAACATGAGACCCCACATGTAGCGAATAAATTGAAGGTTGTGGCGTTGCTTGCCCAGGAAAGTTACAATGACTCTACTTTAGAAGACAAAACATATACTACCCAAACAGAGCATAAGACTCAGAATATATATTAGCAAAACGAATATATGTTACAGATAACTCACGGGAAGCGAAGGGTCAAAAACAGGAAAATAAATAGTTATTTGTACGTAAAAGTATAATTTAAGCATTAATTATACTATGCGATTCTCTCAGGAGTATGCCTGTAAGATGACTATAGTTTTCTATATTTAAACGCTTCGGCGGAGATATGCAGAAGAGCATATATATTAGCACGGAATGACAGTTAAAGGTTTAGAAATGTTCCTTGTCTAAGGTAGTGGGAGTAAGACTTATAGAGAATGAGTATTAGATTTCCTTGTGACCTGCAGTACTTCCGTCTTTATTGCATGGGGAAAATCTTATTTTTCAACGGGTAACACAGGTCAGCCTAATCAAGCTACATAGAGACGGTTAAAATATATTTTTCATAATCCAAAAACCTATTAAAGCATCCCCCTTGGAAGGTACTGTGGATCTCTTCAAAGACAAAAAAAAAAAAGAAACAAACAATAGTCAATCGCCTACGTGCATTTTATCCTGCTGCGGGAGTTACGCAGCGGTCTATCCTTGGACCACTATTGTTCCTAATATTTATTAATGACCTCCCCGACAAAACTGCCTCTGAGATGACACTACACTCTATAAAAGGCATGACAGGAAACAAAGGAACACATCTCTAAAGAAATGGAAAAAACACTAGAGGATGACCTCTAATCAGTAGTGGAATGGAGACATAAATGGATGGTCACATTCAATGCTGCCAATACTAAACTGGTTTCCTTCAATAATTACCAGAAACCTTCTCTGCCACCAATAGCAATGGCCAGTTACTCCCTGTCTGAGAGTACATCTTTCAAACTGTGTGACCCAACGTTCACAGGAAACATGAGTTGGAACAATTATATTTAAAACATTGCCAAGGCCGTACGAAGAACGTAGGCTCTCACTACCGTGCTAGAAAACTACTGACACCTGAAATTATCCCGTCCTTCTATAAGGCCACCATTCGCCCATGTATGGAGTATTGTTTTCACATTTGGGCTGCTGTATCTACTACTAGTCTCTCGCTCCTAGACAAGGTTAAAAAAAGAGTCGCCAATCTGATAGGCCCTGAACTGACATCCAAGCTTAAGCTTCTGTCCCATTGACGAAACGTTGCACCCCTCTGCCTCTTCTACAAGTATTTTAATGGTGAATGTCCTGACGAACTGCAGATATTTGTGCTCCCACGACGTAGATACCCTCGCAAAACCCGACAGGCAGCTAAATGCCACCCCCACACAGTAGAGATTCTTAGATGTAAAAGATATTTTTACTCCAGAACCGCTAGACTCGGGAATTCCATTCCAGGTTCCTGCTTCCCTAACTGTACTGACATGCAGAAGTTCAAGTGCAACGTGAACCGACGTATTGCTGCCCAAATCCCAACATAGTACCCCAGTAGTTGCTGCCCTTGATAGTAGCCCCCTACACCAAAGTGGCAATGAGTTTTGATTGGGGTGAAATGTAATAAAAAAAAGAAAAAAAAATCTAAATGTACTAGTATATATGTGTGTGTGTGTGTGTGTGTGTGCGTGTGTGTTAAG
Source organism: Euprymna scolopes (assembly GCF_053919585.1). Lineage (NCBI taxonomy): Eukaryota > Metazoa > Mollusca > Cephalopoda > Sepiida > Sepiolidae > Euprymna > Euprymna scolopes. The sequence continues at coordinate 122,907,015 of NC_136492.1, forward strand.
GGGTTAAACGACTTCCACTGAAGGAGGAAGTTTCATGGGAGAATGAAATTCACAAGCGAAATTCAGCCGCATGTATATCCCCGTTGGGGTAAATGACGACATTAGGTGTTTGCAAGTTTTTGCAGGGAGTTCTCGACTTCCTTTTATATACAGCACCTGGATTTTCGAATTGATCACCCATTTTAGTAATGACCAAGCTCAACGTTGCTTAACTTTGGTGATCTGACAGGAAACGGTGTGTCAAAATGATTATGCCGTACATAATTTTTTTAGGCCGACCATTTAACCTTAATCTAATCTTCTGATTTTTTCTTTTTTTTTATTAACATTTGTCAGAGTACAGGAAAACAACTCTTATACATTATATAATACAATATAAAATCATCAATGCCCATTTTTTCCTTACATCCAACATTAACTTATAAGTAAGTTACATAGAACAGCCTTTTACAGTACTTAAAATGAGAAAAAAATTCCAATAAATGTTTTTAAAACTGAAAAAACAATGTTCACAATTTTCAGAAACTGTCCATTGCTTCTGATCCTAAAAAGAGCATCAATTCTTGTTTTTTGTCTTTTTATTCTATTTTATCATTATAAACAGTTCAACACAACCGATGGCCATTTCTTTTATATTTATGCGACGGGTGTAAATATTTCAACGATGAATGACACAACTCAAAACAATACGTTGTACTCAACTGTGTGTGCCCGTTAACAAGCTCTTTGTGCCTTTCTTTTTCTTTTTTTCTCTCGGCGCAACATTTATTTTTACAGCAGAACGTAATTTATTTCTTCTAATTTTTACATCGAGTGATATTTTTCTACTTGTCATAATAATAGTTTCTCTTATATTCTAAAACACCCTACTTTCTTAACAAGTTTAAACATAAAAACTCACATTAGTCTGCCCATTGTGTCTATACACACTCTTTTCTTTCTCCATAAAAGGTTGTGCGTGTGTATGTGTGTATTTCATTTTTTAATACTGTTCTTTCTTTATTTTTATTTTTTAGGACATTTTATTGCGTTTCTATGTATGTTTCCTGTCTTTTTTCTCTTGACACGAAATATCTATTCAGTTTTCAGGACCTATTTCCACGTTATATTTATATAACCAAGGTTCGGTACCGCATAGTAGATGCGAACTGGTCAACGGACATCAACAATCGATATATGCTGTATATCGGGATTCTATCTTCCTGCTGCTCCGTGACAACCCATGAAACGAAAAGCACCATCCACTTGAGACATCTGTTCTTACTTGTGAAACCACAACACAAAATTTAGTATTTTTAGAATATAAATTTATTAGAGTTGTCTCAAATGGGTTTAACAGGATCTGAAGTAAGACTACATTTTCTATTCTTACCGACCGCGCAATAGCTGTCTGCCCACCCTGTCCAAATCGACTGCCCGCTTTCGTGGTCAAACCTCAACACTCTCAGTCTTTCAAAAAACTGACTAGACCACGTGTTCTCTTACGTAATCTCATTACGTGCCTCAGGCTAACCTAATGCCCCCATCTAGTTATTTGTTAATCCAAAATCCATAAAAATGTTCACATCTACTTTCTCTTTTCGCATTCCTTTTAGGATTTCACATCAATCCCTTCCCCAATTTAATTGTTGTTTCTTCTAGTCATCATACCTGATCCAGCCGTCGCGCAAACACATACATAAGAAATACATTATAAAACTAATAATAATAATAATAATAATAATAATAATAATAATAATGACAAAGTTTTGACCTGTGTCCCTGCTTGCAACAATTAAGACAAATGATATACTATCATCACAGCCTAAAAATTTTATAACATTACAATGTGGAAAGCAAAGAAGATAATAATATTGTTTCCAGGAAACAACCCAGTAACCTAAACAACATCTTGACATAAATAAATTATATATATATATATATATATATATATATATGTATATATATATATATATATATACATACGTAGATCTATCTATATGTATATATGTATATATGTATATCCACATATCCATACATATATATTTATGTGTGTATGTGTACATTAATTTGACCTAATTATATACAACTTGTTTCATACGTTTTAATAATGAACTTAAGTTGCAGAACATTATAATAAAGTAAAGCACACCTATATATATATATATATATATAAATATATATATATATATATATATATATATATATATATATATATATATATATATATATATATATATATGCATATGAATAATAACATGCGGGCTTACATTACACAAAACACTGTACGATCATCTAATAAGTTACGGATTCTAGACTGTTTAAATAAAAAATCAGACCTTACCACAAAATATTTCTTCTGAACTGATTTAATTGCGACTTAAGAAATCGTACAATATACAGAAAAAAACGGAAATGGTGAGGAAACAAGATTTATTTTACTAAGTTTTAAGCCTCTTAAACACACCAATTATAATTAAAGAATATACGGGTCTTAACCTATATATATATATAAACATATATGT
>NC_136492.1:122912018-122919518 GCF_053919585.1 Euprymna scolopes
ATATGCATACATATATGCATATAGATATACATATATATAAATATATAACTATATACATATATATACATATATACGTATATGCATATACATATATACATATATATACCTATATATACATATATGTATATATATATATACATATACATGCATATATACATACATATACATATATGCATATATATACATATATATACACATATATACATATACATATACATATATACATATATGTATACATATATACACACATATATATATACATATATACACATGTATATATACATATATACACATATATACAAATACACACATATCTACATATATATGTATATATATCTGTAAATATATATATACATATATTTATCTATATACACATACATATACATATATATACCTATATATGTACATATATATACATATATACCTATACACACATATATACATATATATTATGTACATATATATACATACATCTGTACATATATATACATATATACATATACATATTTACATATATATATACATATATATGCATATATTTATACATGTACATATATACATATATATACATATATACATATATATATAGATACATATATACACATATTAACATACATACATATACATATACACACATATATACACAAATACATATATCTATATACATATATACAGATATATATACACACATATATACACATATATATATACATATATACACATATATGGATATATATACATATATATATATATACAAATACTTGTACATATATGTATATACATATACCTATACAGATATATATATATATATATATATATATATATATATATGTATGCATATATACATATATATTAATATATATATATATATATACATATGTAAATAAGGGAGTAGTCACCAACAATGTGTATTTTTTAACATTGTTTTACTATTCCGTGTCTTGTTTTTTCATTGAGAATTATGTTTGGATCATTGTAATAATGTTTTTAAGTAAATGAAATCGTTTATGCGCGTTTCAGACTTTCTGTGATGCGTCCTCGTCAGAAATTATTTTCAAATGTGTAAACATGGCGATTTTCGTAGTTAGTTTGAAGTTTTTCAAAGGGGTGGAGGCTTGTAATATAGTTGGTTAATACTCCCTTATTTAGATGTACATCTTTCTTTCGTTGGAATTTATTATCCCATTTTATATAAATATATATATATATATACATATATACACATAAATGTATATATACATATATATACATATGTATAATGTATATATATATGTATATATGTATATAATCACAATATGTATATATATGTATATAATCACAAGTGTTCTTTACCATCCTCTCTCCATTTCCCCTTCCTATATCCATATATCGCCACTCCGCCTACATGAATCTACTACCCCACACACAAAACAATCTAATGTATTTTTACCTTCACAACTAAAATATCGTCAATACCCGTATCCCTCCCCCTTATTATCTCGTACTCCAACTCCCCTTTCTCTTTTTTTTTCGCATTCCTTCTAAAACACTTTTTACTAATAATAGCAACCATTTCTGTAAGGTATGTCGAGGCAGTTGGATCGTAAACATGGTCCAACATCTGTAATATCTGGAACTAAACAGATAAAAAGCAATAAAAAATAATATATATATATATATATATGTATATATATATATATATATATATATATATATATATATATAAAAGAGTGTAGCCATCAACAATTGTGTTTTTTTTAAAGGTTTTCATCATATTTTTTTTTAAAATATTTAATATATATAAACTGAACTTAATAATATATGTAAGAAAGCGACTGAAGAAGGTCTCTAAAGGATTAACTTGGTAGCACTTAAAATTTGCGAGAAAACTGATATTCAGTATAAATTAGAAATGTATCCTCCATTTAACCCTCGGTTTTTATTGAAGGACCACAACTGGATTTCAATAATAAACCAATTATTAGACTAATTGCACCGTGTTCATCTGATAGATGTCATATCAGTAAAAATAAAAAAAAGTCAGGATTATTCCAATCATAAAATCCCAAATAAAATATAACCTCTGGATTTCTTCGCTGAAGTAATTAAGTTGTTATCAGGGTTTCCGAAAAAAAAACACATTTATTATGTTTGCCATAGATGCGTATTACCTTCCAATGTATTCTATACTATTCGAGAAAGCACTTAGCCTAGCTGAAGAGGATACGAATGTGACTAAGTTATCAATTGAAATTATAAAAATAGCTAGAAAGCCTTAATCAGAGATAACCGGGAGCTGGGGATCAGAACAGCTAGAGAGGGTCATGTTGACATCAAGATAGTCGGCTGATTCTGCGCATATTACCGACTTGTTAGGGTGTACTTACTAAGCGAGATAAACAGAATAATAATTGATTTAAATGGGGGGTATATAGGGATGGCCCACTCTTTTATGTTTATTCCAGCGGTCATATTACAGAAATATTGAGGAAAAATATCAAAACCCTTTTTTTAAAGTAAAATGGATAAGAAATAACAATGGACAGCAATTACAAAAAAGTAAACTGTTTAGACATTACTCTTAGTCTAAATGATGGTATATATTCCCCGTATCAAAATCCTAACCCCAAAATATTCTATATTGATTATCAATCGAATCATTCTAAGAGTATGAAGAAGGCTCTTCTCCCTAACATTTCTAAAAGAGTATCTGAGCTTTCTAAGAATGATATCTTTTTTTTGATAAGAACAAAGCATATTACAATGAAGCTCTTCTAAGATCGGGATATCGTGGAAAAATAGAATATAAGAGGAGAGCTAACAGTAGGAGTAACACATCTAACTGCACAATATCGTACAACAGGGCAATGAGAGCAAGCAAGAAACCGAATAATAATAAAGGTTACATTAATAACCAAAAAGTGAATGAACACACTTAGAGTAATATTAGCAGTGAAACAGGAAATCATGAGCGGGGGTAATATGAATAAGATAAACAGATGCAAGAAACAGGTTTCGTTTAATCAGCCGTTTAGCCTGCATATCTAAAATTACATAATTCGGAAATGTTACAGAATAATTGATAAAACTTTCCCACGTGAGAATAGATTAAGGAAAATAATTAACAGGAACTCGGAAAAACTAGCTTTCTCTACTTCAACCAATTTTGCTAACACTATAATGGAAAATAAAGCAAAATAATGAATAATGAAAAATAAAGCAAAAAAAATGAATAATAAAAAGTAAGCCTCGGATGAACGTGTCCTGGAGAGAAATTGTAACTGCAGAATACCTGGTAACTGTCCGTTGGTTTGCAAATGTTCAACGTCAGAAATAGTCTACAAATGTGAGATTAAAACCGATAATATCAGGAATATATATCTTGGGCCCACGGGTTCCGCGTTTAAGGAAAGACACATGCTTTATCCTTCAAAAATGAACCGGAGATGAAAACTAATAGAGTAGATGTTAATGATAGAAGCGGGATGGTACAAGAACTATAATTAGAAATAAAAAAGAGGAATACAACTGCATTAGGTTATTGGATCATGGAACTTACTAGAAAGAAAAAAAGTGTTTTAATTAAAATGGTCAATATTCGATAGGGGGTATAAGTATAGACTTGAGAAATTGAAAAGTTTCAATCTGTGTTTATTGACAGCCTTCTACGTAGTCAATTCTAAAGCAGAAATATTAACTAAACGGTTGGATGCTATACAGGGGTGTATTCACAGGAATACAGTTTTGCTCTCACATCTTGAATGTAGCTAAGGTAAAAAAAGCACATTCTGGGAAAAAAATAATGGTTCTAAAGTGAAGAACCAAAGTTCATAAAGTGTTACATAGTTAAGAATTGTGTAAGTTGGGTGTAATGAATGATTCAAATCTAGCAAACAAATCTGGATCCCAATATTCTACACTATAAGCATAATTTAGAGATAAACACCCTGGATTACTAGATAAGAAATTTAGATTCATAAGAAGTATTAACAAGGGTTAGCAATACTCTCTCGAACCTGGTAGCACTTTTTAGTCGTATTAATGGCGAAATGGTTGATACTGTTTCCGTATAAATGAACTATTTTAACAAAGAATTACTCAAAAAAGAACGAAAACATTAGTAATTAGGTCATGGGGATTATGTGATACTGTTTATGGACCAGAAAAACTTGAAACATTATAGCTTTTATATATTAATCTATTTATAACGGGTTTAATCCAAAAAAAACAAGGCGAACCCCCACTTCCATTGAAGTCAAACGTGCATGGAGTTATAGATGAGTTTAACTAATAAAATACTTATTGATGAGGAATGTATTACTATCGGATAAGTATTTTAGAACTTTATACCTGAAGCGGTATTTTGTATTGAAGCCATGCATAATCCCAGAAAATTATGGCTAGCTGGCAAACGTGGGCTAATTAATGGTAAAAAAATAGTATCATGTATAAGATATGCTTTGAAAACTTATATTCTGAATAAATTATTTTGTTCTAATTGGATTCGTTAAATTAATAAATAGATCATAAATGAATATCAGGAATTTACCAAAATAAGATACAGCAAACGGCCTCGGTTATTTCCTCTTTATCGTTAGCAATGCTCATTAAAATTTTGGTATGTTATAACTTAAATTATATATATATATCCCTTCTTCTTCTAAATTATCCGATAATCCTAAATCTTAACAAGAGAGGGCGAATGGAAAAATACATATATAAAATTCAAAAAGATAGACATAATAGATATATTAAGATCTTTAATTTTAAATGGAGAATGAAAATCAACTAAATATAAAATAATGTGTATTTCCTTATTAAATTAGTTTTTAACTTAAACCTGTCCTAAGTCGCAAAAATAAAGATTCAGAAAAGTTTGTAAATAAACAGATCCAATTCCCGATACAATACTTACGCAGTTTCTTAACGATTTCAATTTCTTGAGTAGTCTAGTTTTAAAAAAAATTTTAGAAAAATTAAATGGAGCAGGTGGAAATATAAAAGAAAAGTCCAAATAAATAGATTTGTAGTAATAAATTCAATTAAATAAAGAAATATAGAAATATAATTTAAAAATCGATAAATGGTGTTAATAAAACAAATTTGATGGGCATAGGTAATTATCGTTGGATATTTAGTTTGAAATTCGTTTCTTAAATAAAGATACAAAAATAGGTAAATATATAAATAAAGATATTTGATCTGGTTTTTTTTTAATAAATATACGAAAATGGGTCGATAAATAAATCTTTAAAAAATACTTTGCAAAGATGCAGCAGAGGTAAAGTGTTCCCACTTGTTTTTTTCCTCATATAGGAAACGTTTCTTTTTCTTAATGTTTTATGGTTAAAGTGGTTGTTATTTAATAAGTTTTAAGGTTTTATGGTTAAAGTGTTTTTATTTAATAAGTCTGAAGTAAGCGTGTTCTTGTGAAAAATTTCAAAAGACATTTTATTGTAATTTGTCGAAATAGTCTTGAAACAACTTTAAATTACAATGAGATACGCTTTTTGTTGCTATAAACCCATTTCTGGCAGTCTTATTTTTTTAAATCGTATATAAATGCTCAATTATGAAATATGATAATTTTTCGCTTACTGTTGAAGTCATCTGTCTTTTTGTGCTCAAATATATTGACATATGAATTATTTCTGTATTATATAAAGCCAGTGTAATTTCGGAATACTACGAATTATTGTATATATATATATATATATATATATATATATATATATATATATATATATATATATATATACATGTTTGTGCATTTATCTATCTCTGTATATTTAATAATGTTTAACCAAATGATAAATGGGTTGCATATGTAAAAGGTTTATCGTACTAATGTTATCATATTGAATGTAGGTTCCATAACCTTTTTAGTATTGCTTTAATGTATTATGCTATATATTATTGCATTGATGTCAGAATTTTTAAAGAAATATATAATATAACGATTTCTCTTAAAAACTAAATAGTTAATGACGAAAAAGATGAATACTAAAATATCGATCGCTATTAAGTAATTAGAATAAACAAAACAAGCATATGCACGCAATTGCGAAAGTTCATCAATTACATGACCGTATTTCGGTTCCAAAATAGAACTGCAATACTCACCAAATAATACAGCAAGTGCCCTGAGAATTATTGTCATTTGTATACGTATTTTTAATTTACACAGCGACAGATTTCAGAGTGAAATATATCTACAAAATACTTCACCCTATATTCGTCTCTCAACCATAAGATCAACAGAACGCATAGTAGAAATTTTATATTTCTACCGACAATTTGCGGCGCCGAAATTTTGTGTAATTAATTACAACCTATATTGCTTGAATATACTGCTAGAGTTCATAGTTTCAAGCATTCATTCACGTATCTCATGGTTAAACGTAGAAATGAACGTCTATATAACTGAATATGATTTCAAGAAGTATATGCACTATTTCTATATTAATAAAAAACGTACAAATAATAAAAAAAAAATTAATAAGAAGAAATAAAAACTGCGAAAAAAATCTGTTTTTCATTGAAGTCAATTCATAATTATAAACTAGTAATATAGTAAGAATTCAATGGACACGATCTCTTTCATCCAAAGTTACTGTTCCTAAGAAAGAAGAACTCAGGATAGCCGAAAAAAAGAGTATAAAATTTATGACCTAGTATAGACACTTTACTCTCCATTATTAAAAATATTTCATCTTTTCTTTTGATAGGTGTGTTGTCAGACAAGTTTGACTCAAAATGATTCATGTGCAACAGTTGAATAGACAGAAGGAACTAAATCGTTCCATCCCATAAAACATCAATAAAATGACGAACCGACTGCAGAAGACAGGGAAATTTCTGTCTGAATAAAGGTACGTTCCAGAACAATTATATTATTTTTAACGGTATATCAATTCCTGCATTTTCTTATTATGTCGCATTACAGTACACCTATTAAAGAATTAAATTTAAGTAATTGAATAAGTAAGAGAAATAACTAATTCCAAAAGTTTATATATATGTATATATATATATATATATATATATATATATATATATATATACCCAGGAGTGGGTTTATCACATCGGAAAACAATTTTAGTAAGTATAAATGGTAATATATATACATATATATATATATATATATATATATATATATATATATATATATATATATATATATATATAGATTTAAAGGAGATTAGAACAATAGTCTAAAGAGCTGAGTGTATTTTAATGTAACAATGAAATTACTAGTTTAATGAAAATACAGGAAAGAGAAAGTGTTCGTTGTAATTTAGATATATAATAAGCTCGTTAGTTAAATGTCCTAGAGCTTATTCAATATTAAGTAATGTGATTGATAATTTAAAATTTAAAAATCAAATTATAATTAAAATAAAAATCCGTTTCATAAGAAGAAACAAGACCCTAAAAATTATAAAATATGAAGATATAAAAAATACTACCACACTATTAAATTCAAGACAGGAGCTTATATTTACATGCAATCATAAACGT
>NC_136492.1:123534518-123559518 GCF_053919585.1 Euprymna scolopes
GAGTACGACCATATTATAATCAGTTGGGAAGCAGGGAAACAGAACAGAGTTCCACAGGCGTAGAGTTCTAAGAATGAAGCTTTGTTCATCGAAATCTACGTTTAAATTTAGGCACAGATAAAAATTGGGGGAAATTACTGATATTGGTTTCAGTGATCTGTGTCTTTCGTGAAAGTAAGGCCAGGGGCGCCATAGTTTTCGGCTAAGAGGAGCAATTGCCATGAAAATAAAAATACAGCAAAGAAAAGTTCGCAACGTCTACTCTGTTGAAAAGAGGTTCCAGGGAAGATAAAACCGCACCCCGCACTAGGTTACGGAATCTATTTTGAAATTTGTCAAGACAGAGTAAGATGCTTCTAGAATCTTTTGCCCAGATGTGGCAACAAGACTCCACTTTTGACGCAGTTGGCTCTTATACATGTAGAGAATTTCACCACATGCTCATGATCAGAAGTGAGAGAATCAGAAAAAAAAATCCTCGTTTCCGACCTTTGAAGTGTTTCCATAGATGGTAGTGTCGTCAGCACAAATGTCTACAAATGATCTTAGACTGTGATTTGGGAGATCAGTGATGTAAATTAGAAAGAGAGTTGGGCCGAGGATTGATCTCTCACGGACTTATGCAGTAATGCTCTGAGCTTCAGATGTTTGTCCATCAGTCATTATTATTATGAATATATCAGAGAGAAATGATTTAATAATTGAAAAGCAGTTTCCAGCTATACTGTAGCTCGGGTAGTTTGTTGAGAAGACTTTATGTCACACCCTATCAAAAGATGTTGGTATGTCAAGGGCAATTGCCTTTGAATGGAAGCCTCCATCAAGAGATTGGCTAATCCTATGGGATATAACTGTAAACACATCAACTGTAGATATATCAGAACGGAAACCATATTTTATGTCACTGAGGAGGTTATTTTTGCCGAGTTCGATGAATACTACATATACTCGCAACTAACTGAATCTGATTAGTCTGTATTGAGAAGGAGATGAGCGACCATGAGAATTTTTAATACGTTACATACTAATGAAGATTTCCAGGGTTTTGGGAAGCAATTCTCCGTAAGAAACAGCTACAATATTTTTTGTAAATGTGGGAGCTAGTTCTGTGTGAAGCTTTTTTAGTACTATCAAAGGAATGCGTCAGGACCAGTTGCTTTACGGGAATCAAGGTTTTGATTAGCTTGGGCAAAATAACGCACATATATTTGTATGTCGCATAGCCCTTTTTCACACACAGGAGAAATTACGGGGTTTGACGGCCCTGTTTCGCATAGAGTAGAATTAGCTGCAAAGTTCTAGGCAAAAGTTTTGCTTATTTTGAATGATGACGAGATTAGCACAGGTCAATTGATGATGGCTGGGATAAGAACGCACTTCTCTTTAGGGACTTGTTTGTTTTGCAAAAGAATGCTTGGAAACAAGCTGCTGTTCAGCTACTAAGGACTTGACAGTCTCCCGTAATGATTTACGCATTTACAGTGGTTGTTGGCAATTCTGAAAGTGGCTTTATTCTCAGTATATCTATTACATTGAAAGCGATGGGAATTGTGATTTCTGTGGACAATGGCAGAAAATATGAATGGGTGTATACCTACAACTAACCATTCAGTCATGCCTGCTTCTATGGAAGACGCATTCCTTTTAAACATGGATCGAAGAGGCAGACCTGATATAAAAGTTAGAAAACTACCACAATCAGTCATAGAGTATCGTTATATTGTACGATGAATAGGCATATCGGAGTATTAACGGCGAGAACCGAATGGTCTGAAGATTTCAGTCGAGAGAGACTTGCATATTGATCATCAATTTCAGGGACACTGGTGGATTCATGACCAATCTCAGTTATATAATAAGCAATAGAAAAATCGTGGCAGAAGGTACCCTCATACTCTGTCTTTTTTGAGTGCGTTAACAATTTCAAATTGTGAACATTGAAGTCACCACAAGCATGAATATTAGCCGAAGCTCAGGCAGGCAAGATGCGGTCATTTTCCCAGATATGCTCTTAAATAGTTAAACCCCGCCGTCATGGGGGCGATATTAATCTCATGTAAACTCAGTGGAGTGAGAAAGTGCAATCCGAAAGCACATATCGTGTCATCGCTGTGCCTGCATCTACAACATATAAATCCGTCTCTGTAGACAGCTATCTTATGTCAATGTCGAATTTGCGGGTCAGATTAGGATGCTCAATTAGATGGGAATTGTGATTTCTGTGTCTATAATTAACAACTCATCAAGTGAACTAGTTTGTCCAATGCAACTTTCGCTTAGGATTAATAGGTCAGGTTTGTCTCTCGTAATTGGAGTTCAACCTCTGAAATGTTGGAGCGTAGATGCTTAATGTTACAGATGGAGACATTGTAGTTGGTTCTACATTGGTAGTTGGAATTCTCGGTTTAATAATGTATTTTTTTCTGGATACTTTTCATGATGGAATTTAAGGATTTGTGGAATAGGTCGAAAAACCCAGAGAGGAAAACTAGGATTTTTTTTGTATACCATTATAAGTTAAAACTGTAACGATTACCCACTTGTATGACATCGAGAAACCCCTACTAGTGACATGGTTACGAATATATAAATAGCAACATAAACATTTCTGAGGCTACTGCTAACACAAAATTATGCTCATCTAGAAAACATCGTTTACTTCTTCCTTTGTCAGAAAAATCGCCCGTTCCAAACGAGGACTGAGAGACAAATTAGTAGAACCGAGAATTTTGGGAACTGCCGACAACGCACCCACACTGGATTATCTAATCTTCATTATAACGAAACTGATATTAATGTTAAGTAGTTTACTTAATATGTGTGCTATAGGCCTATTTCCTGGAAAGGATGGTGATAGTTTCCCCTTTTATAAACTGACATTTTAGATGGAATTAACCGTAAAATTTATGGTCTGCAATCCCTGAGCAACTTTGGTAATTTCCGACTCCATTTCAATCGAAAGCATCTACCCATTGTGCATTACTTTGACACTAGACAGGGCATTTGTATGTTTGAATAGAAACTAAAAATGAAATGGCGTCGTGCATTTTTTCTGCAAAAAATATGTGGGAAGAGATTGAATAGAATATTGGAGAACTCGTTTATTTTGAGAAATTTACTGAGCAAAATAAAGCCCAAATTAACAACAATAAATTCCAATACGTTTTAAGAACAGTGTTTGCTGGCTGTGTTCAGGGAAAAGTGTGGAAAGAGGAAAACAATTTGGTAGATGAATTAATACATAAATGAAAAAGAAATAACTCATGACGAAAAGTAAAAAGGGACATTTATCTTTTTTTAATGTTCACCAGAATTGAGTAGACAGATTTAATGTCTGTAGCAACTCGTCTAAGACCACCTCGAGTTGTTTTCGGCTTGATTTGTATCGAAATCATCTACCTCGTTTGCATTACTACGAAACTAGACGGCGCATTTATTTGTATGAATTTTTGACAAGAATACTAAAAATGGAATTGCGTCGGCATTTTTTTCTTTTTCAAAAAGTAATGTGGAAGAACATTGATTTCACAATTGGAGAACGCGTTTATTCTGAAGAAATTTACTGAGCGAGTTGCGAGCCGCAAATTAACAACAATAAATTTCGGTAAGATTTTACAATAGTGTTTGGGGTAGGTGCTCAGGGCAAGTGTAGCAAGAAAAACAAATAGTTGAATTAATGTATACATAAATAAAAGACAAAAAACATGATAGAACGAAAAAACATTTAAAAAGGTGTTTTGTATAAATCTCACTATATACAGTTTAACTCGCAGCCGAAAGTAGTGTGTTCCTTGATTTCTGAGACCTCTAACTTATGTAAAATAAATAAAAACAAACAAAAAGAAGATAGGTTATATGTATTTAACTGATACAATCCTTGCCAATTTCTTGAACAATAGTTGGGAACACCAGATCATTCCAGTATAGTTGATGTGCAATGGAGAAATTCAAGTTTCTATAGGTCTCCAGAGTGTAAAAACAGTTCACTGGTTAATTTGATCATCGTGTAAGTTGAAGGGTTGTTTTCCTTTTGTAAGATATATGTTTTCATCAGTTATATTCTGGATGAGTGTTTGTATGCAGCATTTCATTTAACTCTGTATTGATTGCACTCACTGATTTCCGCAGTGCCCGACATGTAAAAATCGATGCTTTGGCCCCAGAATTATTTCTCCTCAACTGGCCTCGTTTGTACTGCAAACACAATCGATATATGGTAATTAATTACAGTCACTTTGGAGCAATTTCATTCTTTATTTCATCCACTCAACATTGGAAAATCAAACAGAAAAAAAATGTTAATGGCAGGCGTAAAAGATGGTGAAACATTATCAGTAACAAAAAATATATGTTATATTGGACGTAATTGTATCAAACACGGCGGTCGGCTCTCGAATCCATTATGTTTAAAGTTCTGCTTTGTGTCTGATATTTGGAAATATGTTTATAGGGCAAATACAAACAGAACAGAATAGATGAAAAAGAAAACGCATTACACAATTACCAAAGCTTGCATTGCATAAAACACACATTAGAATAATGCATCTTTTAGAATTTTGTCGAATACAACATAGATAGAGACAATAGTTTAAAATGATGTTATAACGATAAAGTATAGAGTCATACTTTCAGCTAAAGAGATAGGAGCACCTTTTGGTCATATTAAGATGGAATTATTCGATTTTAACATACAGTTTCTGCTTTGAATGGTACCAAAGGTTAAATACCGTTCTGGTATAGTACTATATAATTAAAAATAATTTTATAATTGCATATATTAATGCATGATATATATATATATATATATGTATATATATATATATATATATATATATATATATATATATATATATATATATATATATATATATATATATTATGGTGTAAAAAACAGCTTCCTGGTGTGAAAATAAAAACCGGAAAATTATTATCTCTAAAGGTATTTTAATAATAATTTTAGGTCATCTTCTTAAAGATTTTTATTTTAAAATTGGCATTTAAATATACCAAAAGATAGGTATTTCAATGGGATTAGATCCTGCACTATTTTGGGAAAATATTTATTTATATAGAATCAAGTGTATTCATATATATATATATATATATATATATATATATATATATATATATATATAATTATACATGATATATATGTGTGTGTGACTGTGTGTATGGTTCATCATAATTAAAAAATGATATATCTAAATCACATGATTTTCATGATGTAGTAAATTTATAGATGACTTCATATGTGGAAACTATCATTATGTGTTTGAAGAAAATAAAAAATCTAATCTGCGTAAGGGGGTTAGAATTAAATTATTAACATGGAGAGCAATCGGCTACACTCTTGGATGTACATATAAAAAATGGGGATGAGATTTTTCTTCATAAAAATACACTCTGTCCCTTTTTCAAACAGTTTGTATGCCGCCAAAAAATTGCACCGAGTTTGTGTTTCTGTTTTATGGAACTTTAAAATTAATAGATTTTATATCACCAGTATCTAGCTTTGTAATAAGGATGAGAAAGAAAGGGAAGGAAAAATACAATAAACAGTTAAATAAAGAAATTCTGGCTTATCCTGGTGTTTTTTAATCTTATAAAATAAACCAGAATATATTAATAAAGAAAATCCAAAACTATATTAGTAATGTATAAAAGGTATTATGAAAACAATATATATATATATATATATATATATATATATATGTATAAACACACATACATTTTTGCGTATATATTACATTTTATACATTAAAAATGAGTTGCGGAGTTCCTTTATTAATATATTCTGTGTAATTTTTACGTATGTGATCTAGTCCGACCTTTTCTACTAGATACTACTACATACTTGAAAGACAAATTCCCAAGCAACTGTCTAGTTTATATAAGGATGATTGGCTTAGCCTATCGCGACACTGCAATGTACACTAGACAGTTTAGGAAATATTTATTTACTGTTTTAAAGGAGTTTGGTTGTAAATTATCTATATAGACAAATTTATATGAAGTGGATTTTTTAGATGTAACTCTAGATTTCGAGAAATAACAAATGAAATCTTCCATAAACTTACTGAAGAACTCATATTCATAATTAAGTTTTCATCAAACCCACCCAGCGTTTTTTGTAATATGTTAGCTAATATTAGCAAAAAATATCAAGACATTCTTCATTACATAAAAGTTGATTCTGTAAACACATAAAATTCCCAGTCTCAGTATAAAAAGGAAAAGAAATAGATAAAAAGAAATAGAGGAGGTAATATGATTAGCAGCCCGGGTCTGGGAGCTTAAAGACAACTGTACACCTTTTTCCATCAAAAGGTGAAAAACCAACGCTCATTTTTTTAATGCGGAAAATACCATATTATACCGTCAATTCAATGCCCAGAAACAAGATTATTAAATGGGAGTAGTGAATCTTTGTAAAACTTGCAAATACGGAAGGAAAGTACTACTTATAAACTGGGTAACTAAAAATTACAAAACATATTTTTTCTTATAAAAATAAACTAAAATACTTACATTTTATTTAACTGGCATATTCTAAAATTGATTTAACTTTGTAAAATTGGATTTAAATTGCAATTTAAAATTGTTTCCTTATAAATCTGAAATCATTGTACTATATAAATATCAATTATCATAACTTTATTGTATAATAGAGATTCAATTTAGATGCCTTCAGCCCTGATCACCGCCACGATGAGAACTGGAGGGGCGCCTTTTTACATGCCCTGGGGAGAGGGAGCATTACAAACAGTCAGCTGATTGCGGTCACCAGGCTGATTTTGCGAGTTGTAGGAGATCATTTTTGTGATGTTCTTAACGTATGACCAAACGAAGTCGTCGAGCGTGTTAATGTCGGAGGAGTAGGGAGTTAGTCACAGAAGGGAACAAATCCATAAAACTTCGAATATATAAGAGTGTATTATGTTGCCATAACTTGAAACAAAAAACGTGTCATAACCGTGAGCAGAAACTTCGTTAGGTGGTGCCCGAAAGTGTTTTACATTTCAGATTTGGATCGTGTGAGTGCTAGCAATAATTGCGTTTGCATAATTTGAATCAATAGAGAACAAGAAATATACGAGTGTTGTGAAATAAGTAATGTCCCTGACCACCTTCCGTTAGCAGTAAAACAACGAAACTTTGCACATTATTAGTATTCCTCTATATAAGAACCACCCAGAGTTATGCATTTCTCCCATCGTTTGATGCAGCTCTGAAGACCGTTTTTGTAGAACATCACAAGTTGGTTTTCCAACCAAAACGTGACTTCAGAAATCAAGACTACATCATCTGGGAAACGTTTTCCTTTCCAAAATAACCTCATGGCTGGGAAGAGGTTACAGTCAAAGGACGCATGGTCAGGAGACTAAGGAGGATGGGAAAGCGTTCATAACCACACGCCCTTGCTTCTGATGTGGCGACATGCGAGTTGTGGACCAGAGCGTTGCCCTGCAGGAGGAGGGTACTTTTGTTGATCTTTCCCCGTCTCTTGATTTTGATAGCCTCCCTAAATTTCCTCAAAAGCGAAGCATAATATGATCCTGTAATTGTGGAAGCCTTTGCCAGGAAATCTGTCATCATTACTCCCTCCTGGTCCCAGAATACTGTGAGCATGGCCTTTCCAGCGTTGCCTTCTTTGGGGTGTTGAATCCAAATGCTTCCACTGCGTTGACTGGGTTTTGGTCTCTGGATCATAGTGGATCTCAAGTTTCATCCCGTGTAATCAGTATTTTGAAAAAATTTGACTCATCTTCTTGGCACATCTCCAAATTTATCCTCAAGCACCGGACGAGTTCTCGCTTGTGGAATGGTATGAGCAACCCGGGAATCCATGCGGCAGGCACCTTATGCATATGCAAATGGTCATGAATGAGAGTTTCCACAGACCGTGTAATAATGTTGACATCTTAGGCGATTTGGCAAATAGTAATACACCGATCTTATATTTCTGTGTATATTCTTTGCATTTTCACCAAATAGAAATACCCTCGTCTCGTTATACGTATCCCCATTATTAAGAACATTTATATATATCTAGTTGACTAGATTCCGCCATTACTACGCCTATGAGCGACGCCCTACTAAATCCTGCAATATTGAGAATGGTCCATTTACTCTGTTACACAAATTGGCCGAAAATAAACGTGATGTTTTTTTGTACCCAGTGATCACCACTTATAAAGGCCCGGAAGCCACTCAGGGATGAGTGTTATTGCAAGTACATGACGTTAGTGTGGAGATTAATTTTTTTCCAGATTGTTCTCACATGTCTTTTTAAGAATTAAGGTGGAATGACAGAACAATAAGTCTCCTGTGTGTCATAAGCTGCTATTAAATAAAGAATAGTCAACCACCTCAGCATAAATCACCTTCTTAGTTGCATGTAGTTTGGTTTCCGTTTGGCTAGATCTACAGCAGATGTGTTAACAGTTATATCTCATAGGATTAGTGAAACTCGCAATAAAGTTTTCCTTTCTATGGCAATTGCTCTTGACATATCAAAGGTCTTTGATAAGGTACGGCATAAAGTCCTACTTCACAAGATTCCCAGCTACCGTATGACTGGAAATGTTTTCTAAATTATGAAACCATTTCTCTCTGATAGGCTCATGAGAGTAGTGGTTGAAGGGCAGAAATCAGAAGTCCACAGTATTAATGCTGGTGTTCCTCAATGGTCCATTTGTTGGTCCAAATCTCCTCCTGATCTGCATCAATGATCTCCCAAAGAACATAATTAAATCATTTGTTGACATCTATGCTGATGACACGACCATATATGGCAACGCATCAAAAAGGCGGTAAATGACAAAGTTCACTCAGATTCTCCCTTCTCTGATCTTGAGCGAGAGGTATACTGGAGGAAGACGTGGCTGGTTACTTTTAATGCATCTAAAATCAATCTTCTATCTTTACATCATCAACGCTCTGATCCCCACTGGCATCAATGTAAATGGATGGATCTCGTCTTGGGGAGGCCCAATATTTTTACAAGCTTCTGGGATTGACCTTTACTCCTGATCTGAAATGGAACTAGAACATCTGTTCCCAAGGTCGCTGAAAATGCTGGGATCCTTTTACCTCTCCAGTAGATATCTAACTGTTGATGCAGTTCTCTATCTATATAAAAGCCAAGTACGTCCAAGGATTGAGTACTGGTTGGAAGGAGCTGCTAAAAATAGCCTATCCTGCCTTGACAGAGTGCGGCATTGACTTTGTAGCCTAACAAGGGTGCCCTTTTGTCTTTCCTGCAAACTCTCTCCCACAGAAGAGACGTTGTAAGCCTCTCTTCGATTCATCGTTATTTCCCTGGCAACTACTCATCTGAGATCCAATATCTGGCCCCCCTCGCCAATCTTTCACGAAAAACACCCGTCTATCTGAAATCACTGTCAATAATTTTCCCCACTCTTTATCTGTGCCTAAATCCAAACGTCGATTTCATGAACAAAGCTTCTTTCTTAGACATGCACACCTGTGGAGCTCTCTTCCGTTGTCCTATTTCCCACCTGGCTACAACTTGGATGTCTTCAAATCCAACATAAACACATTCCGGATAAGCCGCCCCGTTAAGTAATATACTTATATATATATATATATATATATATATATATATATATATATATATATATATATATATATATATATATATATATAATATCTCCATTACTAACTATTACAATGATATTATCCCAATGATTAATCTACACGCAATAACACTTATCCCCGAGTTGCCTCCGGTCCTTGATAAGCGGTGACTTCCATGTAAACAAAAAACCTCCTGAGCAGAAATATCTGTTCTATCATAACAATCATCAATGGGCCCGAGGTCATCTCCTCAGCAGCAGGCAAAGCTAAACCCTTTGGCAAGAACTTTGCAGATACTGCTACCCTTTGAGACTAAGACCACCAACCACCCGTAATTCATTCTGTATAAGAAAACACGCTATGTGACATACACATATATGTGTCTAATGTTGCCAGGCTAATCAACAACGTTAGTTCCAGTGAAGCAACTGGCCCTGACAGCTTCAAATTATAGTGCCCAAAAAGTTTAAACCAGAACGCGTCCATACTTACAGAGCTTTTTAAGTGTTTTCTTTTTTTTTACGGAGAAATGCTTCCTACACATTGAAGAATCTCATAAGTATGGCAAGTATTGAACAATTACAGTGATCGGTCGTCTTCATCCCAGCACAGAACAATGTGTCCACTGTGCGTCGTAAGATCTTGGATTTTTTTTTTGAATAGAGAAGTCAAGCATTCAAGTGAAAATAACATGTTCAGCTACATGCCCTAGATTTACAGCAAATGTATTTACAGGTATATCTTATAAGATTTTCGGATCTCTCGACAAAAGATCCATTTAAAGGTCAATGGTTCTTGGCATATCAGAGCCCTTATAGTATAAACGACTAATTAACAAGGTCTTCAGCTAGAGTATGACTGGAAATGCCTTCTTAATTATTAAATTATGTTCCTCTGATATGTTCATGAGAGTAGTGGTGGATTGGCAGATATGAGAATGTTACAGTACATAGTCTGGATTTCTCTCCTAGGACCATCCTTGCTCAAATTCTCCTCCTGATCTACATTAATGATTTTATAAATTGCATCCTTACATAATTCGTAGACATTTACTCAGACGACGCTACCATATATAATAGCACTTCAAAGAAAGTAAACGGTTAAGTTCTCTCTGCTTCTCTCTTTTCTGATGTTACGCACGTGGTACAACGGGGAAAAGGTGTCTGGTTACTGTTATTGCATTATAACCCCAGCTTCTACCTTTACATCATCGGCTTTTTGATCCCCATCCGGCATCAATTCAAATGAATGACTCGCGTCTTGGGAAGCTTCATATTTTGTACAAAATTCTGGGCTTGACTATTTCCTCTGATCTGAAACACGTACATAAAAGGCGTTGCCAAAATTCGCTGGAAAATGGTGGGAGGCTTTTATCGATCCATTAGATATGTCACTGCTTATGCAGTTTTCAAAAAATATAAGAGTCAGCTACGTACAAAGTGGAGTACTCCTGCAACATTTTGGCAAACGCTGCTATAAATATCGAATCCTACCCTGCAATAGATTCATAGCCTAGGAGGGGTTACTCTTTTCTTATCCCCGCAATCTCTTTCTTACGGAAGAGATGTTGCAGGCCTTTCTCTGATTTATTCTTATTTTAATGGCAAATGCTCGTATGAACGCCAAACTAGCTAGTTAATTCTTCCCTATGCGACGAAGGCCATCAACTCACCATATTTCCTCCTATAACACAGAACGAGCAAGGTAACATACACATATCCGTGCATGAGGTCGCCAAGCTAATCAAGAACCTAGATTCCAGTAAAGAAACTGATCCTGATGGCATATCTATTATTGTGTTAAAAAAGCTTCAACCAGAAATTGCTCCTATAGTTACGAAACTATTTAAGCGCTGCCTTAAGGAGTAGTGCATTCCGACTCCCTGGAAGACCTCATCAGTTTGCCCTGTATACAAGAATTCAGGTGATATGCCATCTCCCCCTCAGTACAGACCAATAAGTCTCCTGTGTGTTATGAGTAAGTTGCTGGAATCCATATTAAATAGAGAAATAGTCAATCACCTGAGAAAGAATAACCTTCTTAATGACACACAATATGGTTTCCGCTCTGCAACATCTACCGCAGATGTGGTGACGGTTATATCCCACAGGATTAGTGAATCTCTTTACAAAGGGGTCCTTTCTAGGGCAATTTCTCTTGACATATCAAAGGCCTTCGACAAGGTATGGCATAAGGGTCTACTTCACAAGATTTCCAGCTACGGTATAACTGGAAATGTTTTCTCAATCATTAAATCATTTCTCTCCGATAGGCTCATGAGAGTAGTGGTAGATGGACAAAAATCGGAGGTCAGCAATATAAATGCTGGAGTCCCTCAAGGGTCAATCCTGGCCCCAACTCTCTTCCTGATCTACATTAATGACCTCCACAAACACATACTTACATCATTCGTTGAGATCTATGCTGATGATACGACCATCTACGGCAACACATCAAAGGCTGTAAATGACAAAGTTCTCTCTGATTCTCTCTCCTCTGATCTCGAGCGCGTGGTTCAGTGGGGGAACATGTGGCTGGTTACGTTTAATTCACCCAAAACCAAACTCCTATCCTTACATGATCAACGCTCTGATCCCCATCTGGCATCAATTGTGATGCATAGCTCTCGTATGGGTGAGGCCCCGTGTTTTGACAAGCTTCTGGGTTTGACATTTACTCCTGATCTGAAATGGAACACGTACATCAAGTCTGTTGCCAAGGTCGCTGGAAAGATGGTGGGATCCTTCTACCGCTCCAGAAGATATCTTACGACTGGTGCAATTCTCTATCTATATAAAAGCCAAGTACGTCCTAGGATGGAATACTGTTGCCAAATCTTGGCAGGAGATGCTAAAAACAGCCTATCCTGCCTTGACAGAGTACAAACTAGACTTCGTGGCTTAGTGGGGGATGCCCTTTTCTCTACCCTGCAACCTCTCTCCCACAGAAGAGACGTTGCGAGCCTATCCTTGTTTTATCGGTATTTCCATGGAAGGTGTTCGTCTGAACTCCAAACTCTGGTCCGCCTGCCAATCTTTCACGAAAAATACCCGTCTAGCTGAATCCACAGTGAAAAATTTCCTCCACTATATATCTGTGCCTAAATCCAAACGCGGATTCCATGAGCAAGGCTTCTTTCTTAGAACTGCCCGCCTGTGGAATTCTGTTCCGTCTGCCTGCTTCCCACCGGGCTACAACTTGGATGTGTTCAAGTCTAACGTTAACAAATTCCTAATGAGCCGCCCCCTTAAGTAAACACTTCATCAAATCTTCACACTAACGTAATGTACTTGCAATAACCCTTATCCCTGAATGGCTTCCGGGCCTAGATAAGTGGTGACCACTGTGTAAAAAAACAATCTTTGGCTTCCCGTCCAAGGACTTTCACGAGAAACACTTGCTGAAAACACCATCAATAATTTCCCTTAATTTTATCTGTGCATAAACTAAACCTAGATTTCATTAAAAGAGTTTCTTTCTTAGAACTGCACGCCTGAAAATGCCTTTTGTTTTCCAGATTTCCAGTTGACTATAATATGGCCGTCTTTAAGTCCAACGAAAACAAGTGCTTGCTGAATCTTTCCAATTAAATAAACATATTTATCGAATATAAACTACTAACTGTTCGTGTTATATTTTTCATTTGATTAGTGTACACTGCAACCGTTATCCTCGAGTGACTTCTGGACCTTTATAAGTCATGGTTGCTATGAAACAATAAGCAAGCAAGCTGACTTGAGTTTTTGATTCATAGAAATGTATAACTTGTACGTGAATATTTCTAAATTTTGTAAAACTATTTACTACAACATCATTTGGCGTAAATAACGAAAAAACTTACATATTGTCGTGAAAGATTTTAAATTCAAATTAAAATTTTAGATTGTTTAATCAAACATTAGTACAAAAAGCGGCTTTAACTGTCGTAGGTTTTAATGACTTATTATTTTATTTGATGAATACTAAAAATATGTATGGGTAATACATGTAGTATTATAAATAATAATAGTTCCATATTTGTTAGAGGTCTTTTTTATGGGAAATATTTGTTTGTACCTTAAAAAAGACAGAGAATAGTATGAAACGCAAAATACGATTTGTATCGAAAACAATACGGATAAATTCTTTTTGATGTCTTCAAGCATACGAACTGCTAAAATGGTTTTAAAGTTTATGTCTTTGTCTAACTGGTAATTACGGTTATTCATCGATTCTGATAAACTATTAATTAAACTGAATCATTCATTATATTCTAATTATTGGCTTACAAACTATGCATGGCATTCAAAGGTAAAAATATGGGGCAGTTGCTTAGTTGCATGTGGCTACGTATTCATTAAAATAACGCGATTTTGGTTTTTGCGACGACTAAATTGCTAGTCACATATTATACGAGGTTGGTTGCGTGATGCAAGTGCGGCACATTTTGCTATTTATTAAATGATGATGAAATATGCTTATTCTTGTCCGAAAACACGATATAATATTTTTTTGAATGGTTATTGCGAAATATTAATTGCATGTTTTATGTTGATAGTTTAGGAAAAAAAAAATGGCATTTTATTTTATACTAGCGTAGAGACCAATCCTTGCTCGGAATTAAATGGTGATAACCGAATGTTTTTATTGTTAGCTGAGTTTTCACATGTTTTTAAAATAAAATCGATTGATGTCTGCTTTTCTTTGTTACCCCGTCAATCAGATAGGACATATCATCTGTTGCCTATATTAATCTAAGATAACCTCGTATTTACTTGATACAATTACTTTTACATTATAAGCTGAATTAAAGTTTACAATGCAAAAGTTATGAATCTAATTTTAATTGCGATCCATTTGGAACGTCCGTTTGTTATGTCAATGCACCTGCTTTTATATTTTATATAATGACTTAGGTCGTTAATAAAAGCTCTGGGCGCATCTGAAATGTTTACCTGTATAAACGTGTAAATCGCTTGTCACTTCCGTTAATTTGTTTTTTTCATTGAAGACACATTTAGTTAATGTGTGATAATTTTCACAAAAATAAGTTTTCCGGAATCGAAAGAGTAAGAAATCTCACACACGCAATCAAAGTATATTTTATATAATACTAGCAAGGCCACCCGACGTTGCTCCGGACCCTACAGGACAAATGGTGAACATACCTGTAATTATTAGGCAAGATGAATTGTGTGTGTCTATGTATCATTTGTCATCTGGAGCAACAGAATAGTTTACCTAATCTAGTACGGTTATTATATTATGAAATAATTGTTTCATTAAGACAGGAAATTTACAGCACTTATATGAAAAAAATCCTTACATATGCAGGGTAATGTAACACATATTTAAAATAATTCACATAATTTTCTGGTGTGCTAAATTTTCTGTCTAACACAGGTAAGAATTTGTTTGTTTTTACATGAGAATGCTATAGTAAGAAAGAACGTTAATTCTCATTTAAAATCATACTACCCGAATATATAAAATTATTTTCGGTTTTAGTAACTTTTAAGCATACCACAGGTATGATTTTATATGTTTTTTCATATGAATACTATACTGGCCAAGTAACTTATTTCTTGGGCAGGATAATGTTCAAGTAGGTAATTTCTAATATACAGATAAAACGATTCGAAAAGTGTAATACTTTTCTGTTGTGCTAACTTTAGTTTGTTTTTTTTTTACATCGGAGTACTATAGTAAAGAAGCGCCTTATTGCTGATATAAATGTAATAATACTCGAATATATTACATGACTTTCGGTTTTGATAACTTTTACGTACGTCGCAAGTATAATTTCGTTTGTTTTTCATATGGAAAGAGTAAGAAATCTTACACACGCAATCAAATTATATTTTATATAATACTAGCAAGGTCTGTAATACTGTATTAGTTCCTCATTCTTGGGTAGGATACTGTAAAAATACTTTTTTTCTAAAATTAAATGGAAAGAACTCAATGCTTTTATTTAATTTTCTGTTGTGCTAAATTTTGTGTGCGTCAGGGGTAAGACTTTTTTATCTGGGTGCTATAGTGAAGAAGCACATTATTTTTCATGTAAGTCATACTAATGAAATACTAAACGAAATGTACGGTTTTAATAATGTATATACGTCACAGGTAAGATATGATATTTTTTCATGTGAGTACTATACTGCATAAGTACCTTACTTCTTAGGTAGGGTACTGTTAAAGTATTATATTTCTAATATGACGATGAGACTACTCGATGATTTTACACATGTTTTTTATATGAGTACTATAAGTACAATTGCATAACTACTTGAATAGATTTCCTCGTAAAAATAAACACATTAAGAAAGTAAGTGGTATTTGTACGTGGCTTTTTGAATATGACATTTATAGACATATACAAACATATACATTACGCATAATTCATAATGATCAGTTAATTAATGTTGGAGTGGATCCGGTACACAAAAAATAGATTATCATATACACATAATAATCATTCATAATTGTTGGTTAATTAGTTTAGGAGTGAATCGAATGCATACAAATATACAGACATATACAAAGAATCATAATTAATTATGATCTGTTCATTAGGTTAGGAATGAATCCAATACATACAACTATACAGACATATACACATAAATAAAGTGCATGCTGATCGGTTAATTAATTTAGCAATGTATCCAAATATGCAGGCATATACCCATAAATAACATTCATAATGATCGTTTTTTTAGTTTAGGAATGAATTGAATACAATGAAATGCATAATCATATGCACATAATAAAAATTAATAATGGTCGGTTAATTAGTTTATTCAATGCATATAAATGTATAGTCATACACACAGAATTAAAATAATTAATTATCCGGTAATTTATTTATGAGTGAATCCAATTCATATAAATATACAGGCATATACACATAAATAAAATTTATAATGATCCGTTTATTAGTTTAGCTATTTATCCAATACATACAAACAGGTAGACATATACACATAAATAAAATTCATGATGATCGGTTTATTAGTTTAGAAATTTATTCAATAAAATGAAATATATAAACATATACACATACTTAAAATTAATAAACATGGATTAATTAGTTTGGGAGTGAATTCAATACACAGAAATATATACCCACATATACATAATTATAATTTATAATGCTCGAGTAATTACTTTAGGAGTGAACACAATAATAGAAGTTTATGATCATATACACACAAAAAAAAAATCAGAATGATCGGTTAATTATTTTATGAGTACATCCAATACATACAAATATACAGACATATACACATACATGAAATTAATAATGATCGGTTACTTAGTTTAGGAGTGCCCCCAATACATACTAATATACAGCCAGATACACATAAATACCATTCTATAATGATCGGTTAATTAGTTTAGGAATGAATTCCATACATAGAAATATATACTCATATACACAATTAAAATTATTTATTATCGGTTAATTAGTTTAGGAGTTAATTCAATACATAGAAATATACAGATATATACACATAAGTAAAATTATATAATGGTCGGTTAATTAGTTTATGCGTGTATTGATACATAGAAATATATAATCATATACACATAATAAAAATTATTAATTATTGGTTAATTAGTGAAGGAATGAATTCAACACATAGAAATATATAATCATACACATAATTACAATTAATAATAATCGGTTAATTAGTTTAGGATTGAATCCGCTACATACAAATATACAGGTATATACACATAAATAAAATACATAATGATCGGTTAATTAGATTATGAGTGAATTTAATACATAGAATATATAATAATACACACACAATTAACATTAATAATGGTGTGTTAATTAGTGTAGTAGTGAATTCAACACATAGAAATATATAATCATACACACATAATTCAAAATAATAATGATCGGTTAATTAGTGTAGGAGTGGATTTGATTCAGAGAAATATAAAGACATAGACACATAAATAAACTCCATAATGATCGGTTTATTAGTTTATGAATGAATTCAATACACAATTCCATTAATGGATCTATTTACGTGATCATTGGACTGTAAGAAATACACCTATATATAATATATCCTATATATTTGGAATATGCCATTTTCGTTATATACAGCAAAAACATGTTTCTGTATTGTTTTTTCATATAAAAGGGTCCTTATATAATTATTACGTAACATATAAAAGTCAAGGATATAAGAATGTAACAGAATGTAAAAAAAAAAGTAAAAAGAAATGGTGGCAATCGAAACAGCAACACTGGTATAAGTAATCTATGACGTTACGCACTACCGCAAACCGGCAACTGCTTTCATACGCTTCCAAATTTACTAAATAAATAATTATCTCTACAGATCGTGCGCATGCCCAGAACGACGACATGGGCGCTATGCTCGTCAAGTTTGCATTTCATTTAAGTTTGACCCCGTTTTATATCCCTTAACGATTGTTTTAATAAATAGTACACCTCAAATGCAATTCTGCACCCTATATGCTATCTTTTGAGCTATTGCACGCCGTCAAGGGATCATCCTTCTAGAAGGAGATACAATTTAAAACACGGAGACAGACATTTATATATTATACTAGATAGAGACAACCGAAAATGTGGGTAACTTATTTAATATCCGACGATGTAATTATAAGCAGTGAGTGGTGTTCATATCCCACTACATTGCATTATGTATTTAAGTGGTTTATGATTGGGCTGCAGACGTAGCAATTATCACATAAAACAGAAATACTACAGGACAAAATATTATCAGTATATTCAAATAAAGTTATATTTTAAGCAGTGTGTTTTTAAAGAACTATATATATATATATATATATATATATATATATATATATATATATATATATATATATATATATATATATATACGTTTTTTTATTACAGTATCTTTCTGTTAAGTTACATTATTGTTTAGGGTACACGCCCGTTTTTTGGGCGTCTATAGCGTCCTCAGACTTTAACCGAAATTATGTTCTCGTTGTCAAAGAGAAAATTTGACGCAAGCGAGAACAATGCAGGGGTATATAAATGCAGGCGCACATATGCACATATATTTGCACGCCAGGACGGGCATGTGTGTGTACCGGTGACCGTTTCTTTTAAGTATATATGTATGTACATGCCCATGTTTGTACCCGTGGCTGCGACCGCTAGCTGCCCCTCTCCAAACCATTAACAACACAATAAAAACTAAAACTAAAATTAAATAAACCGAAACATAGCCTCCCCGCCTCCAAACACCCAACAGCTCAATACATACTTTCCAAGAAATCACCTCGCCAACGAGACGCTAAAAACTTTAACACTAAGACTCGAATTTTAAAGTAACCCCCTCTTCCCACCCCCACATATTCCCTGTCGCCTCATGTATCCCTATGCCCTCAGTCACACCAGAAATGAACTTCCCAGACCCTCCCCCACAAGTTCCTTACACCCCAAAACTAAAACATTATCGACATACCAAACGCTCCCAAACTTCCCTTCTTTTTCCGTTCCTCTCCTCCTCTTCCGCCCTTCTTGCAACCCCCCTGACCTCATTCACTCTTCCACACTTTCATCCCAAAATAGCGACATTTCTGTAAAAGTCTGAAGACGCTACAGACGGCCAAAAAAAACGGCCGTGTAGCCGACACAATAATGTAACTTAACAGAAAGATACGGTAATAAAACATAAAACGCATATTTACTCTACAACAGTATGGAGCACTTTCTTCAGTTTTTTATGAATTACCATCTCCACTAAATACATATACATATATATATATATATATATATATATATATATATATATATATATATATAAATTTTAAACTATTAAATGAAACGAATGGATCGTGTTCGGCAGTGTTTAATGGCGTTCTATTTATTAAATATTTGCTCTCATCGTTTGTGGTAATAACTTTGATTTACGTGGAACAAATCTCGTACTGAAACAAAAAATAAAATACCTCCCAACAGAAAAGAACAGTTGTGCTTTTTCAGGTATTATTCGCACCTTAATATATTTCTTAATTAACATCGACAAATGTAGTAGAATAACTTTCTATCAGGTTGGATGATTCAAGAAGCAATAAGTTGTCGATACTTTTTTTTAAAATGAGCTTGTAGGTATAATAAGTAAAAATGTTGCTTACCATGAAAAAATAAAAGTCCACCAAGTAAAAAAATGATATTCCGAGATTTTAGATACTGCAAAGGAAAACACAACTTCATGTCATATTATAATATTGTGATAACGAGTTCGGCAAATAAATTTTACCAACAAGCAGAAGGAAATACAGATATTGATTTAATAGTTATCGGCACTAAGTGAAAATGGCATTTAATCCGTATGAATGAATGGTGTAATTTGATCTATATATGCTAGACATATATTATATTCATAATTACATCATTCACAGTTACAGAAACACAAATAATCCCAAGGGCAGATGTTAAGGGAGTATATATAGATACATGCATCACTTTGCGAAATATTTTTATTTCTACGCTTTTTTGAATTGCTATGCATTACTCACAAAACATCCGGTTTTGTCTGAGGTATTTCCGACATACTTATGCAACAAAATGCTAAACGCCCATTCGGATAACATACAACTTTAGACAATATGAGTTATCTAAAATTTCACAAATGCCCATGTTATTTTGTCGGAAACCGAACTAGGTGTAATGGATGTCAATAAAACGAAACAGTCCGTTTATGCAACTCAATAATAATAATAGGCAATAGGGGAAACATAGGCATATATCCGCAAGTCTCTGATATTTTCAAATATTCGACCATCGTGTATTTTATGATGTTATTTTGTGGAGAAACATCTGATTAAATTTTTCAGATAAAATTAAGGGGCATTTGATCTAGCCTTGTTATATATAAAGCGCTTACGACATCGAATTACATACATTATATTATATGTGCTTTCCGAAACCATTATAACACTATAACTATTTCCGACTAATTATGCTTTACATGCCGGTTATAATAAAGATTATTGCCTTTTAATGATAGTAAAACAACACTAGATCGCTTAATAATAATGCGCGCGAAGACACTTATGTGTTTTGTCCTTCAAATGTGTTTGTGAAAAAACAAGAGTTCAATATAGGACATTGTATATAGTTTTTAGGATATAGCGGAACGATTTAGTTATCACTAAAATACTGAAATACTCAGCCCTAACTTCGCTGGAGTTTCAAGGATTTTAATTTAAATAAGAACATGAGATAGGTAATCATGATAACATCAATCGTAGTTAAAACAAATTCAGATGGCAGATTTTTCGGAACTCCAGTAGGATTTTAATCGAACCCTATGCAAAAACATAACGATAATACTATAGATTTTTCATGCATCGACATTTCACAAATATTGAATCTAAATGATTCTTTTGTTATCTGTGATAATCTCGTACACAAAAAATAAGTACGCCTATTAAAAACTATGTTTTCTTGGTGTATATATTACTTAAAAATGCAAAATAAGTCGACACAATTCCTGATGCCTATAATGTCTCACAACTTCATAAGGGATTCTGTTTACTATATATATATCGTATGTGTTTATTTAATGGGGCATTAGATAGATTTTATATTGCAACAGAAATGTTGCTAAATTTTCTATCTTTATCAGATCTTTCATAGATCCCAAACAATAGCATTATCTATATTACCGTATTATAATAATTCGGTTTTGAATTATCACAAGATATACTAGTTACTAAATAGGTGTAGACATATGTTATTTAATCGTCGTGAACTGTTGTGTAAAATTTATTAAAGAAAAATAAGGAGTCCTTCATTCCTATAATGTAAGAAGCTGTTTGAAATACACACAGCTTTATATGGAGTTGTTAATTGCGTTGTAAGCAACATTATTTGTATAGATGAAGACTCCGAGACAATATATCTGGTTGGCTCAGAATATTTTCTAAAAAATTAAGTTTCATTCTCTAACGTGAAGAAGTTTTTACGACTAGACTGCTACAATCACCGTCAATAAAAATAGTTAACAAAAAGTATTATTAGAATTATAGATTATTAAGACTCATTTTAACTCAATCTGGAGTACACTATTTCGTAGACTATTGTAAGTATATTACAATGTCTAGATTGTCGTTATAATTGGGTAAAACTTGTTTATCAATCTTTATGTATTTCCTGTCTAATTATTCAACGTATTATTACAATTTAGTAGATGTTATGAGTCAATATAACCAGTACTGAGTAGCTGTTGGAAGTGAGCGTCTATTCACACAAACAAACATACGCACGTACACGGAGTGAAACATTATTGTTGCCAGTTGGAGATGGAAACTCTGCATGCAAGATGCATTATCGACATTCGCTAGTCGTATGTTTATCCTCACAGTATATACCAAGCTAATTGACACAGAAAAATCTAGTAATAACTAATTAATATTGACTTGTACGAATATTATATAAAAAATAAGTAATCAATGGAAACATTATATTGATATTTGGTGATATAATACATGTATATGAGCATGCATATACATGTGGGTGTATGTGCGCATGTGCACATGTGTGCATCTATATATGTATATCTATGTCTATATGTATGTGCATCTGCTTGTGGATTTTGCAGATTGTATTTCCTGCGAGACGAGTTAATTCGCATAGAAAACAATAATTGTACAGAACAAAACAAAGAATATAAAGAATACTTGCTATATAAACACAATAATAAAACAAAAACAAATTACATAGAGATCTGCGGTAGGTCTCATGTATTACAGCTTCTTGACTCCTCGCGAAACGATTACGGACGATAAGTACTGCCGAGAAATTGACAAAATGCACCAGAAGTTTCAACGTAATAGGTCACTATGAG
Source organism: Euprymna scolopes (assembly GCF_053919585.1). Classification (NCBI taxonomy): domain Eukaryota; kingdom Metazoa; phylum Mollusca; class Cephalopoda; order Sepiida; family Sepiolidae; genus Euprymna; species Euprymna scolopes. The sequence goes on from NC_136492.1 coordinate 123,556,973, forward strand.
TGGACCAATTCGCCTCCATGGCATCGCTCGCCCACATGTTTTCAATTGGCATCGCAGAAGCTAAATTAATTGGCCTACGAGACTCTGCCTTATCCGTCATATTAACCGGATCTCTCGTTCATCGATTATAACTTTTTCAAGAATCCCGACAACTTCTTGCGCGAAAAATCCTTCAAAAGCCGAGATTAATCGACCTTCAATGACTTAATCGCTGCTATAACTCTAATGTGATAGAATAAATAAACGCCATCATAATTTGCAAAAATATGTCAATTTATACAATTTATTATAACGGGATTCATATATTCAACAACATAGTATATATATATATATATATATATATATATATATATATATATATATATTTATAAATACACATGTGTATATTAATATATACATTTGTATACATATATATGGGTGTGTGTGTGTGTGTGTGTGTGTGTCTTTTGGGGACAAACATAGCGAGCAGAGTGCTCAGTTATGAGAAAAACCGGAAACATTTCCTATTATATTAATCTCAATACTATTGCATTTTCCCTATGAATTTGACATTGAAATTGATTGCAAATTACACCAATGAGGTATGATTTTTAAAATTTATATTATGTAATAATTTAAAATATATGATGAAATAATTTTAACTTACAATCAAAATTCAATTTTACAAATTAAAATCAATTTTCGAATTTAAAATAAGAAAAACATGTTTTTCATTTTTTTTTTTTAATTTAGGTTGTGTCTTTTTCACTGGCCCAGTTTATAAGGAGTTCTCACCTTCTGTCTATACACTATTTCTAAAGATCCACTCCTCACAGTTAAACACCAAATGTCTTGGACATGATTTGTCTGTAGGATGTAAATATATATGTATCCGCATGTTCCAAAAGATACTCTACAAATCAAAGTAATATGTAATAGAACATAATTTGTCTGTGGCTTACAAAATATAACGCAACTATATAAACATAATTATCACCTACAATGCGATGAGCTATAGCAGATGCATTGATGTATGGAGTAAAACATTTTTTTAAAGCCCGGCACTCAGGATTCTCTCAATCGCTCTTTTTTTCAAGCATTGCGCATTAGTGAAGTATGAGAAGTAAGAGTGTATTTCTAACATCCTAAAGAGAATGAAAGTGCAAATAATATATACACTTGTGCCCGATATTATTCATACCCCCTTGAAAATTGAGTTTATTAGGTGTAACTTTTGTAAGAATTTATTGTTTACGTCCATATTGATACATATTCTTAATAAACCTCTTCTGATCATTTTCGTCATTTTAAAATCTCGGGATACTTGTAATAAAAGAAATATACAGCTATTTATAAAATCTGCAATGTTAAAAAATAATCATACCCCCTTATTTTTTCAGTATTAATCGAATTTCTGACTGTTTGTTTCCTGTTTGATTCTTATTTTGAATGCTTTTATACAACCTTTGATTAATTTCATTTCGTTTTTTGCATTTTTCAGAAATTAAAATGATATCAACTGAAAACCAATAAAAGAATAAAAATTATTAGAATGGGGAAGAAAAAAGAGCTTAGTAATGATCTTAGGACTAAAATTGTAAATTCACATAAGGATGGTTTAGGTTACAAGTCAATTTCCAAGAAATTTGAGGTCCCTACAGCAACAGTACAGAGCATCATCAAAATATTCCAGAGCCACCACACAACAAACAACTTGATTGGTAGAGGAAGGAAAAGGAAACTGTCTGCTAGAGCCACCAGGAATATTGTAAGAAGTGTTAATGCAAATCCAACCACCACTAATAAGGACATTTTAGAAAATCTGGAGTCTTCTGGCATAAAAATATCAAGGCAAACATTGCAAAGCACTCTGCATGAAAATGGTCTGAAAGGAAGAAGACAAAGAAGGACTACATTGCACACCGGAAAACACCTTGCAGCACGTCTAAAGTTTGCTAGAACCCATGTGAATTCTCCAGAGTCCGTTTTCTCAAGTATTTTGTGGACTGACGAAACAAAAATTGAATTGTTTGGCCATATGGATGCTTCTTACGTTTGAAGGAAGAAAGGAGAAGCTTACAACCCAAAGAACACCATACCCACGGTGAAACATGGTGGTGGTAGCCTAATGTTTTGGGGCTCCTTTTCGGCTAGTGGTCCAGGTAGTTTGGTCAAGATAGATGGAACCATGAAGAAGGAGCAATATTTGGAGATACTCCAGAAAAACATTAGACAGGATGCGGAGAAGCTCCATTTAGGACCAAACTGGGTCCTTCAACAGGATAATGATCCAAAACATACTGCCAAAATAGTCAAGAAATGGTTTGAGGATAATCAAATTAATGTTTTGGAATGGCCTAGCCAGAGTCCCGACCTGAACCCTATCGAAAACCTCTGGCACATATTGAAAACTGAGGTTAAAAAGCGGAAACCTAGAAATTTGAGGGATTTGGAGAACTACTGCATTGAAGAATGGTCAAAAATCAGTGTTGATGCTTGTAAAAACCTTGTTGATAAATATCCCAAACGGTTACAGGCAGTTATTAACAATAAAGGGCATGCTATTG
>NC_136492.1:123564518-123647018 GCF_053919585.1 Euprymna scolopes
ATCCAAAATATACACATTTGTTGGGACAGCAGACCAGTTGTACATCCGTGTGGTGAAATTTCTTTCAACAGAAAAAATTTGAACAACGGAAAATTTGCAACAACACAGGAAATACGATCTATCTTTTTGCAGCAGATCCGCAGAAACACCCGAGTGAGGTCGAGCGATCCTTATGACAATAGAGGTGCTGCAAAAACGCAACATGGATGAACGATTATTTTGACCATAGAGATGATCATACACTAGATGTGTCTAGTTACAGGAACTTTTGGTCTTATCAAACCCAGTGACCTGGGATCGTGACGGAGATCTTTATAGTTTCAACATGTACCCGAGCTTGGGTATGTGTGTTCAATGACAGGGCTGACCCCTTCTCATGTAATAAGAAGGCAGACTATACAAGTGAAAATGATATTAGGAAAAGGATGGAATCGAAGCATGTAGGCAGGTGCATAATAGAAATCCTAGTAATGCAGTTCATTGTTGATTCTTTTAGTAAGAGGTAAGTATAATTTGTTTCGGGAAAAAGCGCTGGATATTATTTTTTGGAATAACAGGACCTTAAATATATCAGTTAAAATAATAAGCAATGCCAATTAAATATACTGTTTAAAATAGATTAGATATTAAAAAATTAGAATTGAGACTGCTTTCTTTGCCAAAAGTGTGTTGAAACAGACATATGTAAATCCACTTGGGTAGTTAGCCACGTTGCTGACCACACTTCTGACATCATAAACCAAGGAGATTCCTCAATATATTGAAGTAAAAGTTAGTTTGTCAGTCAGTTCGAGAGTATCGGATGATCGGAGTCGATCCACAAATTGTTAGAGTCAGTTGGAGATTGCGAGCCCCTTAGAGGCGAATGGAACAGAGTAGACAATGTAGTCGAAAACGCTTGAATTTCTGACATCACCAATCGCCCAGATGGAGAATAAAGAAATCATCTACATTTTGTAAGTGTTGTCTTCGTGTCTCCTTTACAACCGAAAAGGTAAATGTGTTCGTATATTAATCAGTAAACGAACACTTTTATAACCCCCTTACAGGTAATGCATCTCCTCCATAACAAGGGAAGTGTCTCCTCCCATCTATATGTGTAAGTGTTACATTATATCTCTCAGTCTGTATTAATAATATGAAGTTCCCAAGAATCATCTGTTATAAATGTGTCTCTCTCCGTACTTATCATCAGAACCGTCATGATGTATTCTTTTTTTCATCGTAATCGACACTTATAAAGGTCCGGAAGCCACTCGGGGAAAGGGTTATTGCGGGTAAATTATTACATGGGATAAACTCGTAGTAATATTTTGTAATGGCGATTTGATAAAGTGTCTTGCTAAGGGGGCGGTGTATCAGGAATTTGTTTATGTTGGATTTGAAGACCTCACAGTTGTAGTCAGGGGGAACAGGCAAATAGAAAAGAGTTCGATAGGCGCGAACATCTAAGAAAGAAATTTTGTGCACTGAATATACGTTTTGATAAAAAGTGGGGGAAATTATTGACAGTAGTTTCAGCTTGACGGTTTTTGTTTCGTGACATATTGGCGAGGGGAGACCAGAGGTTGGAGTTCAGACGAGCCCTTGTCCTGGTAATAACGATAAAACAAAAACAGGCACGCAACGTCTTTTCTGTGGGGGGGCTTTCAAGGAACAAAAAACGGCATTCACTACTAAGCCACGAAGTCTATTCTGTACTCCGTCAAGGAATAATAGGATGTGTTTGCAGCTTCTGCATAGATCTGGCAGCACTACTCCATCCTTGGACATACTTGGTTTTTATATAGATAGAGAAATGAATCAGCAGTGAGATATCTTCTGGAGCGGTAGAAGGTTCCTACCATTTTTCCAGCGACCTTAACAACAGACTGGATGCACCTGTTCCATTTCAGATCAGGAGTAACGGCCAACCCAGAAGTTTGTCAAAACATGGAGCTTTCCCAAGACGAGAGTCGTCTTTTTCAATTGATGCCAGATGGGGATCAGAGCGTTCATCGTGTAAAGATAGGGGATTGGTTTTAGATGCATTAAAAGTAACACTGCGCCTCTTCCCCCACTGTACCATGCGCCGAAAATCTGAGGAGCGAGAATGAGAGATAACTTTGTCATTTATGGAGATTGATGTGTTGCCATAGATGGTCGTGTAATAAGCATAGATGTCAACGAATGATTTTAGTATGAGTTGTAGGAGATCAGTGATGTAGATCAGGAAGAGAGTTGGGCCTTGAATGGACCCGTGAGGGACGCCAGCATTAATACTGTGGGTCTCTGTTTTCTGCCCATAAACCACTACTCTTATTAGCCTATCAGAGAGAGACGAGTTTATAATTTAGAAAACATGTCCAGTTATAGTGTTGCGTGAAATCTTGTGAAGTAGGCACTTGTGCCATACCTTATCGAAGTATTTTGATATGCCAAAGGCAATTGCCCTCGAAACGAATGCCCTTGCCGAGAGATTTACTAATCATATTAGATATACCCGTTAGCATCTGCTGTAGATCAAGCAGAACGGAAATCATATTGCATGTGACTGAGAAGGTTATTTCTGCTGAGGTGGTTGACTTCTTCCTTATTTAATATGAATTCCAGCAACTGACTCATCACACATAGAAGACTTATTCGTCTGTAATGAGAGGCAGATTACGTATCACCTGAGTTCTTAAATACAGGTTATACTGATGCGGTTTTTCAAGGTGTTGGCAATCACTTCTTACCACAACGCTTAAACAGTTTTGCAAATATTGGAGAAATGCTGTTTGAAGGTTTTTCAACACGATAATTGGGATGCCGTTATGGCAAGTTGCTTTACTGGAATCAATGTTCTTGATTAGCTTGGCGACCTCACGCACAGGCATTTGTATGTTGCAGAGCGTGTTGTCTGTAATAGTAGGAAATACGTGGAGTTGATGGATACCATCGCATAGAGACTTATTAGCTGCAAAGTCCTTCGCAAACTGTTTGGCCTTGTCTAATACTGACGAGATGACCTCAGCTCCATTGATGATTGTTAGAATAGCACGCACACTTCTGTTCAGGATCCTGTTTGCTCTGTTAAATCTAGTGGTAACCAATCCGCCGCTCAACTACTTGGATTTACAGGACTGAGCATATAGCTCTCTTGCATTTTTATTACTTTTGTACAGTGGTTGCTTGGAGCAGCTTTAGTCTCAGTACATGACTTACGTTGGCAAATATGGAAAAACGTATTTTCTGTGCACGATGGCAGCAGCACATTCTGGGGAGAACCATGGCTGGCTACTAGGTTTTTCTTGACTATTTTGGATTATATGAATCAGTCAATGCCAACAATTATCCATTTGGTCAGGTCTGATAATATAGAGCGCACATCCTTTATAAACATGGAATTCAGAGGTAGATCAGTTATAAATGTACGGAAGCTATCGCAGTCAACAATACAGTATCGATATACAGTACGGTTGAGATGTACGTCTGAAGACTTATTTCATTTAATTTTCTCCATAACTGATAAAACCGAGTGGTCGGAAGACCCCAGCGGAGATAGAACGGAACATGGACATCGCACAGGGGAAGTTGGGAGCAAAAGGTCTAGAATGCTTGCATACTGACCGGTAGTATCGGATGGTTTCCTGAACATTGTGAGTAAGATCATAGCCATGGGGAATTCATGACAGAAGCTTCCTCATCATCTCTCTTGTTTGAGTGGCTCAGTTATTTTATATTGTGTATATTGAAGCCACTACTGATGTGAATATTAGCCGAAGGATCAGCAGACAGGATATGGTTAATTTTCTCAGAATTATCCTTAAAGGTAGTAACTTCCTGTTGTGGCGGGGGGCGATAGAGGACAAATATACATGCGGTTCAATACGGAAGCACATATAAGGTAAATTAGGGTGTTTTCTAGAGATATCTCAACCAGCCGTTAAGCCATCTATAATGTAGGCACATATTCTATGCCGATGGCGATCTTGGGGTCAGATTCTGATGTTAAGTTAGAGTATTCTTTAATTATGAACTTATCCAGGGAAGTGGGCGACACTATACCAGTGTAGCTTAGGAAAAAATGCCAGGTTTTCTCTTGGTACTGGGTTTCAACATCTGGAAATTCGGAGGCAGTTGGAGAAGGAGACATGGTAGTAGGAACCTACGTTGGAGGATGGAGTTCTAGGTTTATTCGTGTTTTTTTACTGGGGATATTTCCTGTTGAGGATTTGAGATTTGTGGGGCAGGTCGACAGACTTGGTTACAGCAGAACAGAGAGGGAAATTAGATGGAAAAAAGAGGAGTTGTTGTAGACCATGATAATGTAACGCCCTAACAATTACCCAGTAGTATGCCACCGACAGGTCTTTCCAGAAACTACTGTATGGGCCAGAATCCATTCACACAATGGCAATACAGCCGCCAAGTACTTGGATCCTGCTGATAGGCAGCCTTTTTAATGGTTAATCCAAGGTTCGGATCCCCGACTACCAGGTGGGTAACGTGAGCTCAGATGAAAACTGTTACCTCCCGAACCCTTACTAGTGACATGCACACCAGGATAGACATAGAAGCAGAATATTTCTGACATCTCAGACTACTGTTCATGAAGTACTGCCGGTCTGAAAAGAAGTTCTTTCTTCAAACTTTGTCAGAAAAATCACACCTTGGAAATGAGGACTCAGGCGCAAATTAGAAGAAGCGAGATTTACTGGAGCTGCCGATAACACCCCCATAGTGCATTGTCTACTCTCTATTTAAAAGAAAGGTAAAAGTTACTTATTAATATCTACATATACAGGTCCGTTGCTCCATTTTCAATTCAGGACGACCTTTGAAAATAGTCTCCCCTCCCATATTAATGCGTGCATTTGTAATGTGATATACAATATATTACGTATCAGACAGTTATAAAAAAACAGTTTAAGCTTATTTAGAAGTTGGCATTTCTCCTTTGTTTGTCGCTGGACAAAACTAACCTGGAATTGGCTTCGTTCACATCATTAAAATTTGCAAGCCGTACTATATCAACAAATCCTTAACATTATATACGTAAACTCAGGGGCAGCAGCAGGGGAGTTGGGCTACACAAGCGTGTGTTTTTAGTTTTTGTTTTACGTTTGGTGATGGTGATTAAATGTCTTATTGACTAAAAAGTTTTCTGACGAATGATAACAAATATAAAAAAATTATTAAGTTTTTTTCTATTGATATATTGGTTACAAAAAACTTGCAAGACTGCGTGTGTGTCTGTGTTATTGTAAGTTATATGCTTTGATAAAAAAATCAACATTTTTAGCAGAGAAATTTGCTTACGTCTCAGGTTACTACTTCCAACAAACTGAAGATACAAAACAAATCACATCTTTTTTGACAAAGTGGTCTTAATAACGCATGCCTCAGCAAAAATATTTAAAAACTTATCATTAATCAACAACGTATATTCGGTTGGTGAAGCTACACTATAATAGTTAAATTCGGAAAACAAACAAATCGATTATGACAAAAATAAATAATGGCATCTACTGAGGTTTTAGCTCAAGTTCAAGAAAAAACACGTTTCTGATTTTTTTCTTAGATGAGAACCGGCAACACTCGCCTCTTGGATTCATGGGACCGCTATTCCCATCTAGACCGCCATACATCACAATAGTTCGCTAGATGCAACCTCCGACCTTCGTCAGGCGTATCGTGACGCAATGGTTAAAACACTTGTAAATTCAATTGTGAAAGTGAATAGTTTTCTGAATGTTGAAAATTAAAAAAATAAAATTTCGAATTACTTAGGACCTCTATCCAGCCATGGCGGACGGAACAAGATCGTGCTACTTTTGTGAAGTAAATAAAAAAGTTCGCATGGAAATGCTGCCCAAAGTCCTGAGTTCGACAGAAACCTACGCAAGTCTGATAATATACGCCTGAAAAGTTCGGAGGCTACATCGACCGAAACATCGTGAAACAGCACACAAGATGAGAACAGCAGAGCGATGGATCCAAAATAATACAAATAACCAATCTTCCTCTCAAACATTCAGAAACTTAAATTGCCTACGACGGTGTATATAATCATACTGCCCTTTTATCGGCGTTTAGTGAACACATTATCATCTTGCATACATATTTCAAAGAATGAGTTCGCCCGACCAGCAAAGATAAAATGAAAACAATTAAGTAATTGATAATTATCAAGCGCTATTTATGTGAATAATTTAGATGTTACTTTTTTAAAATTAATTATCTATCCATTTATTTTATTGCGGACCACTATACTCATCCTCCAGTAGTGGTTTCCGACGCCTCGGCCAACCACTCATACGGCCCTGGCACGGTGATCAACGCGAGGGGCATGCATGCCCAATCTTCCAACCCACTTCCCAGCAACTACTGCCCTCCATAATGGTTGTCGTCCCACCATGTTTGGGCTAACTAAGCCCCTTGTTGTCTTTGGGTAAGATTGAAACCGCTATCCTCAGACAATGCTCAGTTGGAACTGTAGAGATTCAACGTCTCCGTCTACTACGCCAGGGGTGCCAGGTAACAACAAGTATAGAACGCAGCAACTGCTGAGAGAGCAGCTAACAACTCGGATCTCCCACCCCATCGCGGTCACCTAACGGCCAAAGGAACGCTGGCCGAAGCGTCACGGAACAACCAAAAGACGAGGACAATAGTCCACAAAAATAAATAAATAAATGGGTAAATTCTACAAATTACTCATCTCAATAAGAATTCCAATTTATTAAATGATCTGAATTGTTCTTAAATCGAATTAAATGTCATTAAATGAATTCTGTCACTGTCATCTTTTTATGTGATATCCGTTTTATCTATTTTAAAAATATTTTTAACTGATCAATATTTGTATTATCAGGTACGTGTGAAATGTATACCGATGCTTAAAATGTATATACAGTTTGACCCCTCGCTTTATTAAAAATTCACCAAAATTTAGGAAATTAACCAAGTTTAATGAAATTTTAGGTACTTATAAAATAATCATCACGAAATATACTCAACACATTATATTATTTACATCTTCGTAGAAATGTATTAATTTGTTTAAACGAGGAATACTTTTACTACAGTTATGGTGTTCTCTAGTAAAATAAAAATGAATGATTTTTTTTTGTTTTCTTATCTAAATAAAGCATCGTAAATTTTAAAAAGGTAAACATTCACCGTTGCGCCAACTGAAAACGCCTCACAAATTTCTTAAACCATGACAACTTGAATAGGTTTCGGTTATGCTGAAAACAAATATCGCAGGAAAAATCAGCGCAGGCAAAATGTTTTCGAGATATAAATAACTGTTCTTTGCTACTTAACTTCAAGTAGTTTTATTTGTCCGCCAACCTTGCCTCAATGAAATGGTAGATTGAGCATGTGCGTGCACGCCCCAGTGAGCAGACGATATATCTTGTTAACTTAGCGTGATTACGAAAGCCGTTCTTAACACGATGAGGTGGGCGTGTTTATTCCAAAAGCCGTTATAAACATGAGGTGATTGGGGTGTTTATTCCGAAAGCCGTTCATAACATGGGGAAGTGGGGGATTTTAATTCCGAAACCCGTTCTTAAAAAGAACTGGTTTAAATATCTACCTCTCAGTATTGTCATCATCGTTGTCTCACTGGTATTATACCCGTTGTACCTGTCTCCGATATGAACCCGTAATCTCTTCAATATGCCCCTGAGATTTGAAGTCGGAACTCCACGGTTAGGTGCCTAACCACTTAACGCTCGTCAATCTAGCAGGATTTCGAACCTCGCATAATTCAGCCACTCTGATGAGTCGTAGACGTCGAAATACTTGGTAATGGATAATTATATTTAAAAACAGTACATATGCCGCTCCCCATATTGCCAACCAAATTGGTTAAATGGAAAATTATTCCTAACTCGCATTTAGGTAAAAAATGCACTTTCGTAAATAATCGAATTCATTCAAGACGTATTGAAAAACCAAAAACAAATAACATCTAAGTAAATCGCAATATAACCAAACAATAGTGCGAGATGGGCGAGCGATAAGGTGTTAGGCACCTTACCGTGAGGTCTCACTTTCGAATCTAAATAGATTCAGCAACTCTAATAAGGTATATACGACGAAACGCATGTCAGTTTTCTTGTTGCCACATCCTATTCATTACTTTTCTAATGTGTTTACATTTAATTAATTCGAACTCATTTGTTGAGGAAAAGGTGACTGATCTGTTTTTATATGTAATTGTTTACGATCTGTCGCTTTTAGTATACTATGGTTAAATTTAACAATCACCGATATGTTTGTATGATTACTTTTTGTCTACTTCTATTTAAGGGTAATCTGATTCATTCATATACTTTTACCTTACGGAATTTATAGTTCATTACTTTTTTCATTGTTTTTTTTACATCCACTTAAAACAAAAGATATATTTCATTTTTTAAAAATTACTTTGGTATTCCTGTCGGATAACAACAATGGCAAGGACTAACGTCAGATTTCTTTTACTGGAGTGATTAAAAGAAATTGCCATAAAATATCAAAACACATTTTCTTCGGGGGAGGGGCGTCGGAGTATTCTATTATGGTCAAAGCATTTAACCAAAACGAACGCATTCTCTTTCCTTAAGCTCACGTCGTAATCAACATAAACAAAAAAAACAGCATTATACTTTTATACATCAAAATCAATCGTCGAATTCTGATTACAGTAAACTAATTAAATGTGAGTTAAAACATAACAAATTTTGGTTTTGACCAACAGCATGAGTGGCTTAAATTACAACGCACGTTAAGTCCATATTGACAAACACTTTGTTCTTGCCTCGACATCACAAATGTATTCGCTATAAAATATATTCATATTTATATATTATACATTTTGCACTTTCAGTCCTGATCCTACAATTGTCTTTTATAGATTTTTGGTTAATATTGTGTGCTTGTTGTTTTCTATTCTGAAATACATTTTAATGATTAAGAACAATTTTAGAAAAATGTAACATCAATCTCAAAAAATAATATTGGACCCGGTTGTGATATTATTATTATATAATGAGTGTGTGACTTCTGAAATTGGAACATTCCATTAATAACCGCTGCCGATCGGAATGTCGAATTTAATCTAATTAGGTTGGTTAGCAACCGATCGGTTACCAAAACTTCTCCATAAACAATGGAACTTTAAGCATTTCCGCACATAATTGTTTCGTCGCAACATGAGAAAACATATTTTTGCCCTTTATTGCAAATTAACAAAGTCCGGAAATTGTAGAATATAGCAATCCACTGCAAATTCTTCATATACAGGACCTGTCTAGAATTGCTTCTAATGGGAACCTCTTCTAAGGTTACATATGACTCAATTTTCAAGAGGTTATGGACCCGGCCGGAGATTTAGTTAGATAGATAAATGTCAAATCAAAATACGAATTGTGTCAAGTAAATTATATAGGATATTTATGAATCCCGAAGTAAGACTTGTAAATCAGGCAAAAATTGAAAACAGAAACGATCGTGAGTAAATTGAAATATCCACCGTTCTTTACGGAATTAATAATGTGCGTACATGATATAAGCCTTGGACAATAGTTGCAAATGATTTACCATATAATGATACCATTATTTATCGACAGGAAAGCCTAAAACTAATACTGAACTGACATCTCTAAAACGTACATACACCGAGACGATTACTAATTATATTATAATAATAAATATGTCTGGCGAAGATATAAGCGACAATCTGTTTACTTCCATGGCGCTTAAAGTGTTGCCGGGTGATTTCAGCCGTTTAAAACCGTGATAACTCAAAACTAAAACGCATGACTTCAAATACATAAAAGAATACACGTATGAGTTACGAAGAAACTGATAAAGTGGTCACAGAACAAAAAAAAAACGAATCTACAAATTTGAAACTTAAAAATGTCATAAAAGAAACACACAAAATTATATTTTATCTTTACCTCGAATAAAAACCACAACTTTTCCAAAAATAGTATCTCTTTTGAGAAAAGGACAAACACTCTTTACTATAATTATGCTATTGATTGACTTAATCAAAAGAGTGTTCAATACATACACAATACTTTAAAAAGGGGCACTATTAGAAATTGAGGAAAGCTTCGTTAATGAACATACATATTTTTCATACTTATTTCAACAAACATTAACCACTATCTTTTAGATTGTGAGTCAACAGAATATGTAATTACAGAAAGAAGAATATTTTATTACAGTTGACCCCAAATTTAACCATGAGCCACTTTGTAGTGCCGGGCGCCGACATTTGGTAAACAGCATCTTTTTTAAGAGAGGCTATGCTAAAATCTCGCTAATGATGTATAAAGTTTTGGTAATCTGGAAAACGCTATTCTACTTCCAAATTTGAGACCCCATTTATTTTTCCGTACAAGCCGCCATTATCCACGCTAAAAGATAAACTCTAAATTCAGTAAATCAAAACCTGTACCACAATGTAATTTTATTTGATCTTAACGAAAATTGAAACTTGTATTTTTTAAACAATGGTGTCCCATCCAAGCCTGCAGTCCATGAATTACAAGCATGGCATTAAACACTGAGCATTGAAATATTCCAGATATTAAAAAGTTGCCGAATATTTTTTTTGGAATGAAAATAAATACAAATAAAAACTTGAAAAAATACGATGTTCGTACACAAGGTAAAATGGCAAAATAAGAAAACAAAACGCATGACTAGAAGACCACGAAACGTCAATCATTGGTACATTGTGACTTGAACAGCTACTTGAATCGATGTAGGCATTCATTTTGTGTATGATTATTCCGGTATAACAACGGTCTAGTCTTATCTTGATAGCAACTTTAAAATAACAAGCCGGCATGACTGAATAAGGTGCATTTAAGTGGATCAACTTAGACATTGATACAGGATACGCAAATAAAGGTATTTACTGTTTATAAATAAACGCGCATATTAAACATAAACAAATCAACCCAAATCTAACATCTTCAAAATGGAACTGCCAAAATAAAATGCGTACATATTTTGATATGGCAAGATGCTTACTCATTGAATCATAACTTCTATAAACTCCGGGCAAATGCAATAATGTCTGCTTCAAATATACGCAAGTGATCTTTTAGCCAAACACGACCCCAAAAACATATAAGGTTTTTGTGGTATAAAGAAAAAATTTCACAGAATGCATGTATTTGGTTCAACTGACTTCGCATGTATATATATGTAGCACAAACTATACATTTACACCGGCCCAAGTATATAACTTAGGTACGACAAATGCTGTCAAGTTTTCTTTATATTTTTCATAATAAAATAATTTTTAAGAGATGATATATGTAAAAGGCAAAGAAACGTATACTCGAAACGATGAAACATTCTCACATGAAGATGCTGAATTTATCTTTCCAAACATTCATAAACAATAGACAATAAAGCCCCTACTTACGAGGGCAAGAGTAATAATAATGGTGATAGCGATTACGCTTATATTAAAGTTAAAAATTCATAAGAACATTATCCCAAAAGTAGTATAAGAAAAGTACCAGTTTTTTTGTCGTGTCAATTGCCGACTATTATTATTCTATGAAATACACATTAAAAAATTAAAGAAGCAATACGACCAAAACATTGTCAATAATGTAAAGTAGCAATGGGAACTGAAATAGACGCTTTAACAAATAACAAATATTAATACCTGCTCGGTAATGCATCTTTCAAAGATACCTATGTAATTTAATTTCGTAAATTCTACCTCCAAAAGACTAAAGTAGAAGCGTTTTACGGTACCAGGCGAAATTTGTTGCTAAGGGCTAATGTAATATTTACAGCATACACACCTTACCACTATCAGAATGTTATTGCATATATGGGATATAACTTTAACGTACATATATAGATATAATAATGCGTCTTATATGCACCCATAGACTGTACCACTGATAGGAAACGTATAAACAGGCTATAATAATGCAGAGAACTGGATGATTTATTTCCATTTAATAAGACGAAAAGGTCTAATTTGTTTTGTTATGGCCATATAATTCGTATATGCATAGTATTTTTTAAGATAATAACAATATGATTTTTTTTACATAGGCATCACCACATTATCAAGGCCAAGAAGCCACTCAAGGATAAGTGTTAAAGAGTGTACACTAGAAATTGGACATCATAGTAATCATTAGTAATGAAAATTTGGTAAAGTGGATAACTTATATGGAACGGCTCATCAAGAACTTATTTACTTTAGACTTGAAGACAACCATATTGTAGTCAGTCGGAAAGCAGGAAAACGGAAGCCAATTCCACAGGCGTGCAGTTCTAAGAAAAAAGCTTTGTTCATGGAATCTACGTTTAGGTTTAGGCACAAATAAAGAGTGGGGGGAATTATTGATAGTGTTTACAGCTAGACGAGTGTTTCTTATGAACGTTTGGCGAGGCGGGACCATAGATTGAAGCTCAGTCGAACACTTTCCATGAAAATAACGATACATCAGAGACAAACTCGCAACATCTCTTCTGTGAGATAAAGGTTGTAAGGAAGAGAAAAGGGCATCTCCTACGAGGCTACGACGTCTATTTTGAACTCGATCAAGGCAGGCCAAGTCCTTTCTAGAAGCTCCTGCCCAGATGTGTCAACAGTATTCCATCCTTGGACGTACCTGGCTCTTATATAGATAGAGAATATCATCAGCAGTGAGATATCTACCGGATCGATAGAAAGATCCCACCATTTTTCCAGCGGCCTTGGCAACAGATTTGATGTACGTGTTCCATTTAAGATCAGGAGTAATGGTCAAGCCAAGAAGTTTGTCAAAACTTCAGGCCTCCTGAAGACGAGAGCCATTCATTTCAATTGATGTCAGATGTGGATCAGAATGTTGATGATGTAAAGAGAGAAGCTTGGTTTTAGATGCATTAAAAGTAACCAGCCATTATTTACCCCATTGTACTACGTGCTCAAGATCAGAGGAGAGAGAATTGGAGAGAACTTGGTCGTTTACTGTCTTACATGTGCTACCATAAATGGTAGTGTCGTCAGCATAGATGTCTACAAATGATGTAAGGATGTGATTTGGAAGATCATTAATGTAGATCAGGAAAAGGGTTGGCCCCAGGAGGGACCCCTGAGGGACACCGGCATTAATAATGTGAGCTTCTGATTTTTACCCCTCAACTACTACTCTTATGAACCTATCAGAAAGAAATGATTTAATAATTGAGAAGACTTTTCCAGCAATAGCTAGAGATCTTATGAAGTAAACCTTTATGCCATACCCTATCAAAGGCCTTAGATATGTCAAGAGCAATTGCGCTAGAAAGGTTGCCTCCGTCGAGAGGTTTGCTAATCCTATGCGATATAACTGTAAGGGCATCTCCTGTAGATCTAGCAGAACGGAAACCACATTGAGTGTCACTAAGAAGGTTATTTTTTTTGAGATGGTTGATTCCTTCTGTATTTAACACAGATTCTAGCAACTTACTCATGACGCACAGAAGACTTATTGGCCTGTACTGAAAGGGGGATTAGCGATCACCAGAATTCTTAAATACATGGCATACTGATGAAATTTTCCAGGGAGATGGGAAACTATTCTCCTTAAGACAACGTTTTAACAGTTTTGTAATTATGGGCGCTAGTTCAGGTTGAAGTTTTTTGAGTATTATAATTGGAATACTGTCAGGGCCAGTTGCTTTACTGGAATCAAGGTTTTTGATTAGCTTGGCAACATCACGTACAGATATACGTATACCACATAGCGTGTTTTCTGATACAGGAGGAAATATTGGGGGTTGGCAGCCTTGATCGCAAAGGGTACAATTAGCTGCGAAGTTCTTGACAAAGAGTTTGGCTTTGTCTGATGCTGACGAGATTACCTCAGGTCCATTGATAATAGTTGGGATGGAGCACACGCTTCTGTTCAGGATTCTGTTTGCTATTTGCCAAAACTGGTGAGAACCAAGCCGCTGCTCAGCTACTTTGGACTTAACAAATAGAGCATACAACTCTCTTGAATTCTTTATTACTTACTCACAATGATTGCTGGCAGTCCTGAAAGCGGATTTAGTTTTCATACATCTATTACGTTGGAAACAGTGGAAAAGGTGATTTCTGTGCGCAATCGCAGCAGCACATTCTGGATAGAACCATGGCTAGCTGTTAGGTTTTTGCTGAAACTTTTTCGAGGGTATGAAATGGCCAATATCTACAATTAACCATTCCGTAGGCTAATACTATAAAGGACACATCCTTTTTAAACATGGAATGCAGAGGTAGATCAGATATAAATGTACGGAAGCTATCCCAGTACGCATTAGTGTATCGATATACTGTACGATGGAGAGGTACGTCTGGGGACTTATTACATTTCATTTTTATCTTAATTGATACAACAGAGTGGTCGGAAGATCCAAGAGGCGACAGAACAGAAACTGAACATAGTCCAGGGCAAGTTGTGAGAAAAAGGTCTAGTAGGCTCGCATACTGGCCATCATTGTCGGGCACACGGGCGGGTTCCTGAACAATCTGAGTGAGGTCATAGGCAATGGAGAAATCATGACAGACCCTTCCCTCATCATCGGTCTTGTTAGAGTGGGTATACCATTCGACGTTGTGAACATTGAAGTCACCACATACGTGAATGTTAGCTGAAGGATAAGCAGATAAGACTTGGTAAATGTTCTTAGATATGCTTTGAAAGATAGTAACTCCGCTGTTATGGGGGCGATAGAGAGTAAATATAAATGCCGTAGTGTGAGCTAAAGCAACCTGGAACCACATATAGGGAAAGTAAGGATCTTCCCGGGAGATGCCTCTACCACATGGAAAGTTATCCCTAATATAGGCACAAATTCCATGCACATGGCGATCTTGGGGGTCAGATTTAGAAGTTAAGTTAGAGTATCTTTTAATTGCGAACTCTTCTAGGGAAATAGCCTGTCCAATGCCAGTTTCACTTAAAAATAAAAGGTTTGGTTTAGTCTCCTGTAATTGGGTTTGAACCTCTGGAAGGTTAGAACGTAGACCCCTGATGTTTGAGAAGGAGACATGGTAGTAGGGGTCTACGTTGGAAGTTGGAGAACCGGGTTTAATCGTGTATTTTTTCTTGAAAATTGTCACGATGAATTTTTGGAATTTGTGGACAATTCGTCAGATTTACTTAGAGCAGGACAGAGAGGGGAAACTAAGAGAGAAAAAGAAACGAAGAATGTGTTTTTTTTATTCGTAGCTAATGATAAGGTAAACCCGTAACAATTACCCACTAGTATGGCATCGGGAGGCCCCACCAGAAGCTACTGAATGGTCCAGAATCCATTCACCAAATGGCAATATAGCAACTCCAGTACTTTGCACCTGCTGATAGGACAGCCTTCTTGGTGGTTAATCCAAGGTTCGGGTCCCTGACTATCAGGCGGATAACGTCAGCCCAGACAAAACGTTTACCTCCAGCTCCCTTACTAGTGACATTGCTACAAGGATAGACAGAGAAACAGAAAATTTCCGCCATCTCTGCCAACTGTTCGCGCAAAATACTGCCAACCTATAAAACAGCTTTTTCTTCTCCCTTTTGTCAGAAAAATCACTCAATAAAAAAATGAGGACTGAGGAACAAATAAGAAGAAGCGACAGTAACAGGAGCTGCCGATAACGCATCCACAATGCGTTTTCTACTCTCCATTGAAAAAAACAAAAAACAAAAAACTATTAAGTATTCTACTTAATAAAAGTCCAACGGACGTGTTTAAGGGAAAGTATGGTGATAGATTCCCCTCCCACGAACAAAGAATGAGTACAAATTCGTAATCTATTTTTGCAATCAACTTGGTAGATAAATAAACATTTATGGACGAGAAAAAAAGCTAGCATTTAATAAAACAGAAATACATAAATTAAATACTGAAATAAAATAGAGTTATTAATATTTGAATCTAAAAATAAAAATATAAATCAGTGAATATGAACTTACTGTTAGATATATCCGGGATAGCGGAGTTAAGAATATTTCGAGATAACATCTCTTTTTTCAAAAGAAAATCGGCCAAAGAATATCCATAAAAGAGGTAAAAACATTGAAATATCGTAAGGCAGAAAATGATGTGGGAACGGGACAACAGTAAAGCAGAAAATGATTACGAATGGGTTTCTTTATTTATATTACTATAGAGATATTCCTTTTTTCATATATTTATCCATCTGTTTAATTTGATCTTTTTCTTTTTTTTCATTTATTTGTTGTTTTAAAAGTATATATATTTTATGTATCAGGATATCAGTGATTCTTTTACTTCTTACTGCAAGCAAGTGATGCTATGTTTCCGTAATGCAGACTACGTTAATATTAAACCTTTAAAACTTTGTGTTAAACTGTTTGCTTGAATAAAATATTATGATCCTATGTGTTGTGTTTATTATATAATTTTTTATATTTTATAAAAATCTACATACTTGTAATATGCTAGTCAATGTGTATTGTATGAACGTTTCCATGGCAACGCTTATAAATATAATTTCCTAAATGGTAATGCAGAAGTGGGTTAAGCGTATGGTTTCTCAATATATCTCATCGCTGGAAATATAGGCATTTTCATTTACATACTTTTTTATCGGGTTCATATAATCATTTTACTTATTTTTCCCTCTCTGCAAATTTATTCATTATTCAGGGTAATTTTTTTTTGTAATTTTAGCAAATTAGCGATTTTTTTTTACAAAGGCATCACCACATTATCAAGGCCCAGAGGCCACTTAAGGATAAGGGTTAAAGAGTGTACAGTAGAAATTGGTCAATATAGTAATCATTAGTAATGAAAATTTGGTAACTTTAATAACTTATATGGAACGGCTCATCAAGAACTTATTTACTTTAGACTTGAAGACAACCATATTGTAGTTAGTTGGAAAGCAGGAAAAGGGAAGACAATTCCACAGGCGTGCAGTTCTAAGAAAAAAGCTTTGTTCATGGAATCTACGTTTAGGTTTAGGCACAGATAAAGAGTGGGGGGAATTATTGATAGTGTTTACAGCTAGACGAGTGGTTCTTATGAAAGTTAGGAGAGGGGGGACCATAGATTGAAGCTCAGTTGAACACTTTCCATGAAAATAACGATACATCAGAGACAAACTCGCAACATCTCTTCTGTGAGATAGAGGTTGCAAGGAGGAGAAAAGGACATCTCCTACGAGGCTACGAAGTCTATTTTGAACTCTATCAAGGCAGGCCAAGTCCTTTCTAGCAGCTCCTGCCCAGATGTGGCAACAGTATTCCATCCTTGGACGTACCTGGCTCCTGTATAGGTAGAGAATATCATCAGCAGTGATATATCTACTGGATCGATAGAAAGATCCCACCATTTTTCCAGCGTCCTTGGCAACAGATTTGATATACGTGTTCCATTTAAGATCAGGAGTAATGGTCAAGCCCGGAAGCTTGTCAAAACTTCAGGCCTCCTGAAGACGAGAGCCATTCATTTCAATTGATGACAAATGTGAATTAGAATGTTGATGATGTAAAGAGAGGAGCTTGGTTTTAGATGCATTAAAAGTAACCAGCCACTCCTTTCCCCATTGTACTACGTGCTCAAGATCAGAGGAGAGGGAATTGGAGTGAACTTGGTCGTTTACTGTCTGACATGTGCTACCATAAATGGTAGTGTCGTCAGCATAAATGTCTACAAATGATGTAAGGATATGATTTGGAAGATCATTAATGTAGATCAGGAAAAGAGTTGGGCCCAGGATGGATCCCTGAGGGACACCGGCATTAATACTTTGAGCTTCTGATTTTTGCCCCTCAACTACTACTCTTAAGAACCTATCAGAAAGAAATGATTTAATAATTGAAAAGACTTTTCCAGCTATACCATAGCTAGCGATCTTATGAAGTAAACCTTTATGCCATACCCTATCAAAGGCTTTAGATATGTCAAGAGCAATTGCCCTAGAAAGATTGCCACCGTCGAGAGATTTGCTAATCCTATGCGATATAACTGTAAGGACATCTGCTGTAGATCTAGCAGAACGGAAACCATATTGAGTGTCACTAAGAAGGTTATTTTTGTTGAGATGTTTGATTACTTCTGTATTTAACACAGATTCTAGCAACTTACTCATGACGCACAGGAGACTTATTGGCCTGTACTGAGAGGGGGATGAGCGATCACCTGAATTCTTAAATACAGGGTATACTGATGAGATTTTCCAGGGAGATGGGAAACTATTCTCCTTAAGACCACGTTTAAACAGTTTTGTAAGTATGGGCGCTAATTCAGGTTGAAGTTTTTTGAGTACTATAATTGGAATACCATCAGGGCCAGTTGCTTTACTCGAATCAAGGTTTTTGATTAGCTTCGCAACATCACGTACAGATATACGTATATCACATAGCGTGTTTTCTGATTATTTTATTTTTAACATTTAATGCAAACAGGGTTTAATGTGAAATCTAATGGGAAGTTTATGTTATGCGATCCTAATTATTTTTTTTTTATATCTAAACTTCAATATATATATTATTTATTTGATTAAATAATTTTCGATTTCTAGTAGTTAACTGATATTTAATTAATATCCTTTTTCAAGTAATAATAAAACATTGTTGTCAGGTCATGACGAAAGTATGCTCCTATTTACTTGTCCAAAACTGAAAATGTCGAATAGAGACTTTAAAAACCTGCTATACGATCAGATAGAGGGCGGTCGATTTTGCAGTACATTATTTTATGATTATATTATAAAATATTAATTAGAACACTGCCCAGTAATTCCCTGCTTTTTATTAAAAAAGGCAATAAATTAATGATTTTAGATTAAGTGTTAGGTTACATGTAAATCGCATCAAATTGTGATGGTAACCGATGTTGAGAATAGAAAAAAAAACATTAATAATAAATATGACTGACCATGACAAAATATGATAAATACAAGGTATATAATTTACTCATGAAAAAAGAGTCATTAAAAACAGAAATTCAAATTACATGCGTAACATATTATTAACGTTTCGAATGTGAGCAAAGTTGTATGAATGTTATATAAGACACATAATCTGAAATAATTGATAATAACAATTTCTAGAGAGAAATTAGATAGTAAAACACTTTTATAAGGATAATCATTGATACAGGACATGACATATTTAAACGGTAACACAACTATCACTAAAATATGAAGGCTAGCAATAAAGCATTTAAACATAGCTAAACAAATCCTTCAGTATTTAAGGGAAATAACACTTTGTATTAAAAAATCAATATATAATTAGAAGGGCTTTCAAATTTAGCTTTGGTACACGATGAAAATCAAACAAATATAATATGATATTGTTTTAAACTATAAAACAATGAGCCTAATATTTTTGGGAAATCTAAGAAAACAGCATGTTGTATCATTCTTGGTACCTGTAGGGCGGAATATATAGCGCTAAAATATTCTGCACAAGGTACGCTATACCTTAACTCTTTTCCAGAATTTGTTTACGAAACCGATTAAACTGGAACTGCCTGTTCTACAAGTATTTTAGTGGTGAATGCTCTGATGAACTGCAATCACTTGTGCCCCCACGACGCGAGCACCCTCGACAAACCCGACAGGCTACTAGATCCCACCCCCACACTGTAGAGGTCCCTAGATGTAAAATATCTTTTTACTCCAATAGTTTCTTCCCCAGAACCGCAAGACTCTGGAATTCCATTCCAGGTCCCTGCTTCCCCAACAGTACTGACGTGCAGAAGTTCAAGTGTAACGTGAACCGACACCTTGCTGCCAAAATCCCTACATAGTACCCCAGTAGTTGTTGCCCCTGATAGTAGCCCCCTACACCAAAGTGGCAATTTGCCTTGTTTGGGGTGAAAATGTAATAAAAAAAAAAAAATTAATAAACGAACGCTAATCTGAAGAGATAACATATGAATAAAAAAAAAAAAAAACTTATCATATAGTTTTATATATTCAACTTTATAGCAAATAACATAAACATATAATATACTTAATTGCATAGCATCATAAAAATATAGTTACAATACCGGCTCTAAATTAAGATTTTAGAACGCTCTACTTCTAATTTACCGAAAATATTACTTTTTGTTATTTCACTTCTTTTAATTTTACTAAAAAATAAGGTAATTATTTTTTGCAGGGTATATATATATATATATATATATATATATATATATATATATATATATATATATATATATATATATATATATATATATATATAGAAAGAGAGAGAGAGAGAAACAGAGAGAAAGAAAGACAGAGAGATTATATTTGAACAAGATATAAGGAGACATGCCGACCTGGGAGAAAATATAATTCACTAAGTTGTAACGACAATTCGTATGCATATATATATATATATATATATATATATATATATATATATATATATATATATATATATATATATATACATACATACATACATTTATATATACATATATATATATATATATATAAATAAAATTACAATTAAATTTACCAAAATGATCCAAGATGGTAAAATTAAAGTATATTATAAATATTAAAGAATTAATATTTTTAAAGTACTCTCAGCCAGATGTAAAAGCTCGATAAAACCAAATATAGAAATGGAGCTTATAATACGAGCAAACAGTAAATAACACATGTTAAAACACTTCGAAATGCGTTAAAAACATATTTAATCTAAAAAGAAACCCTAGATAAGTGGATAGTCCCTAATCAGCGGGGTTTCGAAGGAATACTTTCCTTCTCATCAGAGGGTAGGAATTAGCAAAACGCGGGATCGGATTTTGCATGCAAAAGTATTTGATGAAACTACAAGTAAGTCAAATACCTTACTTGAAAAAAAAAGGTGAAGCAGAGGGGATATAGTGAAGAAAAAGTGATTCCACATGAATTGATAGTCTGGTGGGAGATAAATAATCCAGTGCGGGTAAAATCCAAATGTATAACTCCAAGAAAGTTAATTGAATACTTTTAATTAATACTTTTGCATGCAAAATCCGACCCCGAATTTTGCTAATTCCTACCCTCTAGTGAGAAGGAAAGCAGTTCTTCGAAACTCCGCGGATTAAGGACTATCCACTTATGTAATGTTTCCTTTTCAGATTAAATATGTTTTTAACGAATTTCAAAGTGTTTTAAACATGTTTTATTAACTGTTTTCTTGTATATATATATATATATATATACATATATATATACATATTTGTATATATATACATGTATATATAAATGTATGTATATATAATACATGTATACACACACACACACACATATATATATATATATATATATATATATATATATATATATATATATATATATATATATATATATATATATATATATATATATAAGATTGTCGTGGTGTATATTGAATTGCCTACCTGCATTCTATAGATATCTGCTTGGTTTGGCTGTTTCATTGTTTAACCTGATATTGGCAACAATTAGTTTATGGGTGTTCTTGTCTAATTTTGCATTATCCAACCTGAAGTTAGAGTAGGAGAAAAAAAAAACTTCTTTTTTACCATTTTTTTTTCTTAATCGTACCTGCCGATGTTTTCTCTTGACAATATATCATCTGAAATACGTTTAGATTCTCTTCTCGCTTTTCCCTTAATCAATTATTCGTTTTCCAGCTCAGCATGTCTCCGGATATATTGTTCAAACCTATAATTTACTTTTGTGCACAAGAAATATTTATATAAGGGGGTGTTTGGTCCCATTTTCAGGGGGGCATCTCCAATATTTTCGTCGGATGGCATTCTCCTCACTGATAAGAAAGAAACTACTAAGCGCTGGGCTAAACACTTTACAAATGTTTTGAACAAAAATATCGACAGTGGATCGAGGAGTGATTGATGATATTCCTCAGAGGCCAACCATCGAGGCGCTTGCTGATACTCCATCCATGTCGGAGATTGAATGGGCTGTGAAGCAACTTTCAAATGGTAAGGCTCCAGGTGATGACGGCATACCTGCAGAAATATACAAATGTGGAAGCTAACTGTTAATCAGGAAACTAAGTGGCCTGTTTTCATTAATATCGGAACTTGGTACCGTGCCACAACAGTTCAAAGACGCATCAACAGCTTTTCTCGTGCATGTAAGGCCTTCGGTCTTACAATTAGCATAAAAAAGACTGAACTTATTAACCGGCCAAAACCAAACACTACCTCTTCTTCACAACCAGTGGTATATGTTGATGGTAAAGCTTTTCAAACATTGTTTTCTTTTACATACATCGGCTCTATTGTGTCTGATGATACTAAATTTGAAAAAGACATCCAATGTAGAATTAATAAAGCTAGTGAGGCATTTGGTAGGTTGCGACACAGAGTCGTGAACAACCACGATGTGTCTCTAAAAGTAAAGGTGGCAGTCTTCAAATCTGTTGTTCTGCCTACTCTTCTGTATGGTGCCGAAACGTGGACCTTGTACCGCAAGCATATAAATCAGCTTGACTCCTTCCATATGAGATGCCTGCGTTTCATCTGCAATGTTGGATGGCAGGATTGTGTTCCGAATAGTGAATTACTGGAGAGATGTGAAATCACTGGTATTGAATCATTTTTGATCAGGATACAAATGTGGTGGCTGGGTCATCTTGTAAGAATGGATGACTCAAGAGTCCCTAAGAAACATTTTATGGGTAACTGACAAATTCTGTCCGTCCAATAGGGCGCCCCCTGCTTCGTTACAAAGATAAACTTAAAGACAACCTGAAACGTTGTGGAATTTCTCTGAGTTCCCGGGAGAGTGCAGCAGAGGATCTCAGAAGATGGAAGAAGACGTGTTTCCTGGGGACCAAAGAATTTGAACATAACCGCCCTTGTCATAGGGACGCCCTTCGTGCAAATATGAAGGCAAAACACAAGAACCCTCCACCTAAAAATGAATATATATGCCATTGTGATTTCAGAGCAGGCAGCAAAGCAGGGTTATCTGTTCATTCGAGAAGGCATCTTTGACCTACGAGCATATGACAGTTCACCATCAGCGGAGTAGGGTGCCAGACGTCTACAGGATTGCAATTACGCATGTGGTGTCACAGATCTTGGGAGCTGCTGAAGATTGCATACTGAACCCTCATTCATAGTCTTCGATGAGAGAATTCACCACATATATATGTGTGAATGGATAAAACAGTAGTGTCTGTAGGTATTTAATTATTATAGTAAATTATAATTATGACAACCCCTTTTAAGAAATTCGTTTCTTTCCGTTCAATTAAAGTCAGCTAGTCTAGTTCTCATGCATAGATCACCGTATTAAGATTAGATCATTTTCTGACTGACGTGAAGATCATTTAAAATTATAATGTTGTAGTAAAAAAAAAAATCGTGCAAACCTTTTACCACTGGCAAACGCCCGCTTCAGAGAGTGAACGAAGAAAGAAGAAGAAGAGAATCGCCACTGCGTCTATTTATAGACTGGAGATCATGGGAAGAGTATGCAAATAACTTTGGACAGTTTTGTCCTATAAAAAGCCTGTATTTGGGAGAGTGAGAGTGTGTCTTTTTTGTTTGGCAGAAGCAATTGCTGTCAGAAGTGCATTGGACTGCGGGATTGAAGAGTGAAGATTGAGTTGTGGGGTCATTGTATTTAACCACAAGCTATCTCGGCGAAGAACAGATCATGGAATCTGGGATGTTGAGATTGGGAAAAGATGTGATACCACCTTTTAGTGGAGAAGGTGATGTAGTCGGATGGATAAAAAAGTAACACTGGTGGCTAAGTTTCAACATGTGGCAGACCTTGCCAGTTTTATTCCACTTGTTTTGCAGGGAGATGCACTCGCTCTCTATCTTGAGATGAATAATGCAGAAAAAGAAGATGCAGAACTGATAGAGATGAGACTCGTGACCGCCTTCACTGAGGGGCCTTTTGAGGTATGCGAAAAACTGCAACGATTCAAGTGGACAGGAGAATCGGTGGATGTTTATGCTAATAAAATCAAAAGATTGGCTTGACTGGCGGGATATCTGGGAAGAGGTATGGAACATACAGCCAAACTGGCATTCATAACTGGATTCCCAGACGATGTATCTGTGGCATTACAACAGCTACCCAACATAGAGAGAATGGATGTCAGCAAACTGATACCGAATGCACGGCTTTTAGTCAGCAAGAGGGTCGTAGAAACTCGGACATTGGCCGCAAGTGCGCAAACTAATGAGACTAATAAGGGAAAGAAAGAATCAAGCTTCAGTGCTTTAGATGTCAAGGACCGCACCTAAAAAAGATTGCACAGAGATCCCTAGGGCCAGGGCAACATGCTACAATTGTGGAAAATTTGGCCACATTGCGAGATATTATCCTCAGATTCAGGGAAACGGGCAAGGGGGAGCTTCGGCGCCGCAATCTACCCTAGCAATGAAATGAAGGCGCGATACTGGCCTCTTCCTATAATAGAAGTAGAGGTGAATGATTCTGTAATGACTGCACTTGTCGATACTAGGTGCACCACTACTTTAATCAATTCCAAACTTTTGAAGGGATATGGAAGGAGCGGTAGAGTGAAAGCAGTTGATGGGAGGAATATAGAATGTAACGGAGCCAGACAAGTGGAGATAAAAGTCTGTGGAATGCACGTAAAGGTGAGGGCAATCTTGATGAATCACATCGTTGATGGGATCGACGTCATAATTGGAATGGGCGTGATTAATGAGCTGGGAGGCGTAACTATTAAGAAAGCCAAAGTGAAGTTTGGAGATATACAATGTGCCGTGGCTGCCCATCAGCTGAATGTTTGCAAAATTGAGGATAAAGACTTTGAAGCAAACTTCGATGGAGATAAATGGACAGTAAGATGGACATGGAAGGGAGAGCCTCCAGTATTGCAGAACAAAGTCCAATATTATAAAACCTCTCTGGAAGGCGATAAGAAATTAGAATTCGAGAAAGAGGTGGAAAGATAGAAATCGGATGGTATTCTGTTACCATGGAAAGGAGAAAGAAAAAGCGTGTTGCCATTGATGGCAGTATTTAAGGCCACAAAAGGGAAAGTTAGGCCAGTGTTCGACTTTCGTGAGTTGAACCGTTTTGTGGCGTGTCATACAGGGAGCGACATAATACATGTGTGTGATGAAAAGATAAGAAAGTGGAGACAGTTAGTAGGAGGGACCGCAATAGTGGACCTTAAGTCTGCCTACCTGCAACTACATGTGGCAAAGGAACTATGGCAGTACCAGCTGGTCTGTTATAAAGGAAAAACCTATTGCCTAACACGATTAGGATTCGGACTAAATGTCGCGCCAAAGCTTATGGCAGCCATTTTAAAAACAGTATTAAAGTAAGGAAATAGGACGGTGGCGGAAGATGCAAGTTGGCTGAGGAAAAGTGATGACTTTAATCACATTAACATAGCTGAATTAGATGCTGTTCTAAAGGGTGTCAATTTAGCTATCAAATGGAGACTGACAAATATTGAAATAAGAACTGATTCAGCCACTGTACTCAGTTGGGTGAACTCTACTGTGGAGGAGAGTGACAGAATACGAACAAAGGGTGCCGGAGAAGTGATAATAAAGCGGAGATAAGGGATGCTTAGAGAGTTTATGTCTGAATTGAAACTGCAAATAAAAGCAGTGTGTGTGCCTTCTGAAAGAAACAAGGCAGATGCGCTAACACGGATAAAAAAAAAAACAATGGTTAATTGAGAAAGAGGAGGCGCCGATATGCTGTTTTGTAATTGGAGACATTAAAGAGTTGCATGACATGCATCACATGGGAGTGGAGAGAACATTATATTTGGTGAGGCAGGTGGATCCGAATGTAAAACGGGAAGAAATTCAGATGATAGTAAAGAACTGTGTTCAGTGTCAATCGATCGATCCTGCCCCAAATATACATAATCCTGGGGAAATTGGAGTTTTAACGAACTGGACGAGACTAGCTATTGACATAGCACACTACCGATGGGGAGTGTACTTATCAATAATTGATTGTGGGCCCAGTAGACTGGCGATATGGAAGGAACTGCGAGTGGAAGCCGCATCTGTAGTTGCAACTGAATTAGAAAAGGTGATGCTTGAACGAGGTCTAGTAAGGGAGGTGATAATGGACAATGACACTGTTTTTCGCTCAGAAATCTTTGAGACGATGCTAAAAAAATGGAAGATTAAAAGTTATTACAGGGCAGCCTACAAACCTGGAGGACATTGCATTGTGGAGCGACATCATCGGACCGTGAAAGACATATCTGAGAGAGGAAGAATATCGCCTGAAGAGGCCACATTTTGGTACAACATGTCCCCTAGGGTCGGGCAAAGAGATGACATAGTACCACATAGAGTAATATTTAATTACGAATGGAGGCATCTTAGAGACATGTCACCGGAAATTAATGATCAAGGACCAGCCAGAATCCAAATAGGAGAAAAAGTTTGGGTGAAACCGCCTAATGCAGTGGGGAAGAGGAGTGATAACAGGAGAGCAATCCCCAAACAACTTAAGTGTCAATGGAATGCCACGACATGTTTTAGATTTAAGGCGTGTGGTCCATTTAGGTTATGAGGATGGTGGTACTGAGCCAGGGAGTGATGAAGATGAACCGGTGCCGATGCAGAGACCGCAAAGAGAACGCAATGCGCCGATCTGGACACGGGATTATGAGATGTGAATGATCTTTAATGATCATGGGGGCGTGTAGTAACAAAAAAAATCGTGCAAACCTTTTACCACTGGCAACGCCCGCTTCAGAGAGTGAAAGAAGAAAGAAGAAGAAGAGAATGGCCACTGCGTCTATTTATAGACTGGAGATCATGGGAAGAGTATGCAAATAACTTTGGACGGTTTTGTCCTATAAAAAGCCTGTATTTGGGAGAAAGGGTGTATTTTTGTTTGGCAGAAGCAATTGCTGTCAGAAGTGCATTGGACTGAAGGATTGAAGAGTGAAGATTGAGTTGTGGGGTCATTGTATTTAACCACAAATGTTTAAATTCAATGTTATTTAACGTGCTTAATTGAAGCCGAATATGTACGGTCTTTGATAATCGAGCCAGATATGCCTCGTGTTTCAGAGTTTGAATCGTTCGACTGGTTTTTATCGTGAAACTCTGCACTGAAGAGTCCAGAAAGGATGGAACACTAGTGTCTCTATGTATTGAATTATCATAGTAAAACAAAATATGACATCCTCTTTAAGAAATTCTTTTCGTATTGTTGAGCACTAACAGTTGACTTAAAGTCGGGCAATTTATGTCTTATGCATAGATCATCGTATAACGATGGGATCACGGTCCGACTGACGTAAAGAAAAGTTAAAATTTAACTGTTTAAATTCAACGTTATTTCACGTGGTTAATGGTAGCCTAATGGATACAGTCTTTGCTAATCTAGCCAGAGATGTCTCGCGTTGCCAATTTCGAATCATTCGAGAGGAATTCATTGAGGAACAATTCACTGAAGATTCCCAGTTACCAATTTATTTGAAATTTTCAGACAACCCATTTTTAGAGTCGAGGTATATTTTTATGTTATTAAAATAAATTTACCTCGCGAATTATTAAAATTAAAATATTACATAAAATAAATATATTTTTTAACCGTTACTTCGAATCTGTTCTGTTGATAAAACTGAACTTCCGGTTCGATTCATTTCACACCCACGAATTGACGAAAGATTTCATTTTCTATTAACTCGCTAAGTAAAAAAAAAACAACAACAAAATAACATATTTCATTTGTTTATCTTCCAAATTGGTTGATTTGCACATCTTTTCTTTATTATATAAGGCCAAAAAAGTTTGTAGCTTGTTTTTTGAGTTTTTTTTTCTTTTTCGATATAAGATTCGTTGGTAAAGTACATTTTTTTTTTGTCCGCGCTATTTAGTAAATCGTATTTCCAGGTTAAATTAGTTTTATATGTTTTTTTATTCAATTGTAAGGTAAAAAATACACCCTACCCATGTTAAGAATGGTTATTAAAATAATAACGTTGTTATTTCAACACGGGTCACTCTGTGCATGAGTACTGTACTTTCACCTAACAATTTAACATGGTACTTATGCAGAGAATGTACCGTGCTGAAATAACGCTATTAAGAAATTCATTCTTAACATGGGAAAGGGAGAGTGTTCTGTAACTATTTTATATTTTCACCTAACAGTTTAATAAACAAAAGATAGTACTTATGCAGAGAAATAATACCGTTATTTCGAAAGCTATTCTTAATATGGGGAGGGAGTATTCTAAACTATGAATGCTTTTCGTGCAATTATTGATCCGTGCTTAAGTAATAACGTTATTATTTAAAAAAAAACATTCTTAACATGGGGAGAAGACGGTGTTTTGTAACTATTCTGGACTTTCACCTAACAATTTAATAAACAAAAATTAAACTTAAGCAGACAAGGAACAGTGCAGAAGCATTAACATTATTTAGAATACAATTGAATAAAAAAAAACTTTAATTAAGCTTGGAAATACGATTTAAAAAATAGTAAGGATCGGTAAGTTCATTAGCCCCATGAATTTGTCTAATTCTTAATTTCTTATGTTATTGGAAAAAAAAGTAAATATGAGGAATGGCCCCATCCTCGAAAATTCCTTTAAAATTACCACTCTTATAGATTTTCGGGGTCGCTGACAACGAAAATAACATATATAATTAAGGGAAACGAGTAGTTTCCAAGATATGAAGAAATGTTAGTTTAAAAAAGTGAAGGATCACTTTTCCATAATAATTTAACGTAAAATGATCACCCACTTTGTGGCCACGGTATTTGGGGTGGGTGCTTTCTTTCTACCCTTGGAAAATCCTTTAAAATTACCTGCTTAAATTGGTTGGAGAGGCAGGGGTTCGGCCGCCCCCCGAATACACAGAAATATGCCCCTCTCTCAGGTGGCCAGAACGTGGGTGCTCATTCAAATTAAATTCAAATTGAAAAGTGATCACCCACTTTTCGAAAAAGTAATTTCTTCATATCATGAAAACTTTCTTTTTGCGACGGAAACGGTTTGCAGATTCGTTTTTAGTACACTGAAATCTACAATGAAATATTTCGTTATATACGAACATGAGACGGGCCTTAAAGTAAAATAATACCGGATTTTGGGGGCAGATTTGCCATTTAGTTGTATAATATCCTCAAACCAGGTAATCACTTAAAGGGACTCTTACAATTCGTTACCTGTATCGATGAAAATTTAAAACCACTGATTATGTGTCAGCCTACATCACAGTAAAATATATTGAGTGAGTCCCTAACAGTATTTTTATAGTTTTTGTTAGTTTAAACTCATTTTCCCAAAATTTCCCCAAAATTAACGTGTTCGATACAGTCTGCTGCCATTTATATTTTTGAAATATACCGATAAACACTGCATGTTTTTGAACTGATTAAACATTATACATTACATAAAAACACTATAATCTTATCATGTTAGGTAGAACGTTTTCTTTTCTTGCCTTTGATAACATTTATTTCTTATATTTTAATTTTTTGACAATTTCTTTTTATCTGTTAATACAAACCCTTTTCATTTAATGTAACGTTTAGTGAGCTCGAAAAACAGTATTTATCGGTGTATTTGAAAGATACAAATGGTGGCGGACACTGTTGATTATGTTAAGTTTGAGAAAGTAAGTTAAAACTAAAAAAGTATACAAAATACTGTCACAAACGAACCGATTATGTCAGCCTATGTCATTGTAACATATTCGGTGGGTTGTTGACACTGTATTTTATAGTTTTTAGTTATCAACTTAATTTCCCAAACTTAAAGTATTCAACAGTCTGCAACCATTTCTGTTTTCCCAGCCGATTAAACAGTTTACCTTACATAAAAACACTAATCAATTATCCAGTTAGGTAGAAATGTAACTTACCTTACCTTTGCTTTCATTTGTTTTTGGACAACTTTTTCGAATCTGTGTATAGTACCCCCCCATCACTCAAATATTAATTACTAACTCATATTTTTGTATATATATATATATAAAAACATTTAGCGTTTCAACGTTAGTTTTATCAACTGATTGTTGGTCGAGCCCAAGCAATAATTGACGGTAATCCTGAGGATCAGGATCCAATTCTGCAAGAGTACCATTATGTTAATTTTTTTTTAGAGTGGATTGCTGTACTAATAATATAAGAAACATGCATTTTCTCTTTTTATTAGAATTTGCCATTACACCAAATTTAGCCACAGCAACGCGTGGCAGGGTACATCTAGTATATACATACATATATATATATATATATATATATATATATATATATATATATATATATATATATATGTACCTACTTTTTAAACTTGACTGCAATTGTTTAAATTTAAAGTAGTTTTGTAACACATAGCTAAAGATAAACATAAACATATTAATTATTTTGTTTGCACAACATTTTTATTGATATCTAAAATCAAACATCAAAATTAAAACAATAGCCTCCTTTTTTAAGATTAAATTGAAAAATCATTATACACTTAATATTAGTATTTTAATTAAACCCGCTATAACCTTATATTTTACTTATTTGCACACACACACACACACACACGCATATATGTATATATATATATATACATATACATACATATATATACAAATATATATACATATATAGGCATATACATATATACATATTTATACATATATGTATACATATATATGGACTTATATATATATATATGTATATATATATGTATATATATACATATATACATATGCATACATGCATATACATATGCATATATATGTAGAGATATGCATATATGTGTATATATATTTATATATGCATATATTCATGCATATCCATATATGCATACATACCCACACACACACACACACACACACATATATATATATACATATATATATATATATATATATATATATATATATATATATATATATATATGTATTAACACACACTCCTACATATATTTTTTGGACATACACTCTCACTGCTACATTCCTACCGCGCTTCCAAGCAACCGAAGCATCAACGAAATTCATTCCCATCATATTTATATTTGGGGTAAACATATATAAATGCACCCCACCACATTATTATGCAACAAAATATTAAGAAAGTGAGGATCAAAGCCAGCCCCCCTAAATGAGGGCTTACTTCCCCATAAATAATGTATTCGGTATCAATATCGGAATACCCCGAAGGTAGCTACTCAGACGGAAAGCAGCAAATGTATTCTTCTGGTCAGTGAAAGGACAATACCTTGGATGGTTTACTTCCTGGGTGCTACTTCGACAACGTGCCTCAGTCGGACTGTTTCCTAGAAAGCACGGTGATTGTCAAGAATGGACTTTTGAATAGTAGTGTTCTACCCTGTCCAAGCAACGAACGTAGTAAGGCAACGCATCCCACCAAATGCTTAATGGTGGTAGATGTTTAAATGCTGCCCACCACAAGGTCAAGAAAGTCGGGTGTCAAATGAGCGCCCCTGTAATTAGAGACACTCTTGCCTAGTAAACTGCCTGGTCTCCTCTCGCACTCCTCAGTCGGAGCTACTCAAGCAACAAAACATCACTTACTTTACCTGAAAGCTAGTTGAATAGGTATGGGAGTTTGGATTCATAAGTGATACATAGGCGCTGTATGTATGTCCTAGGCCAGTTATTTCCAAAAACTGTCGGGCTTATTTTATAGAACAGATCCTTGACTGGTACTTTTCTACCCAGCCTCCAAAAGCGAAACATTAAGGCGCCTTATCCTCCAGATATGTATAAAAGGGTAGATATTTAAATGCTGCCTGCCACATTATTATGACACACAATTTGGGTAAATAATATAACGCGCCTATGCCCCCTGAAATTTTGGGTATTCTGTTTATAAATACTGCTGAGAGATAACACAAGGTTATTTTTGCACTTTGCTTGCAAAATTACCAAGTCCAAAACGTGTACGAAACAGCTCACCACAGTTTTTTTTTATATTCAGGATTGTACATTATTATAGCTACCCATTGAAAACCCTCCTACAATAAAACTTGTTAACTCAAACTTTAATTAAAAATATATAGCAGTGGTTGTATTTGCTAACAGCGAGTATTACCGACTTCAATACATGCCGTTAGTTCGACTATAGCAGACCATATTTGCCAAACTTTGCCGTTGCCATACAGAAATGGACACTAAAGAAAATAATAGTTTTTAATCCACCCATTCTATAGTTGTATGATGTTCAATTATATTGAATTGATGTTTAACAAGTACCTATTAATTTAATATGACTTTCAAATATGTACAATATTTTAAGCTGCTTCATTACATTTCAGTATAGTAATGCTCTATACTGTGTGTGCAATTTTTTTCATAACTTCACCTGCTTATCTTGTATACAGGGGTGTAGAGAAGTGGGGGCCAGAGGACATTCATAATAGCGGTGATATGGAGAATGACATGTTAATTAACAGTCTTTTAACTACAAATAGCAGGCGCATTATCAAGGAAGGGGACTATAGTAAATATTTCGAATAGCTTCATACAAGGTTCTAGACGATGGGACAGCGTGTTGATGAACTTGGAAAACAAAAACACATTACCTGGGTTGAAAATGGCGACGAAGACAAAAAGCTTACAAACATATAGACTTCATTTCCAGCTTGCAATAATAATGCGGGGGATCCGATACCTTGCTATATTGCTGCATTTTCCCACATTCCTCCCTTTCGCCTCGTTAAGTAGATTAGGTTAACTCTCTCTCCAACTCTTTCTCTCTCTCTCTCTCTCTCTCTGAAACTGATTGAACTCGCTCGACTGGACCTTAGTCTAACTTAACTGCATATGTAGATTTTATATTTCTTTGTGACGTCAAAACGGGAGCAATATATTAATCTTATGCCAATAGATATTACATATGCTTCTAACACGTACCTATGCCACACAATGCAATACAAGTTGTTACAATCAAACTTAGTTGTGTAGTTATTTCTTACTACAATGAGTAATTCTACTGCATTCCTGGAATTGTATCTAAATAACAGTAATATTTGATGATAATTATATTTGATCGTAATCACTGCGATGCTTTAAATACCAGGATTTGTC
Organism: Euprymna scolopes; assembly: GCF_053919585.1. Taxonomy (NCBI): domain Eukaryota; kingdom Metazoa; phylum Mollusca; class Cephalopoda; order Sepiida; family Sepiolidae; genus Euprymna; species Euprymna scolopes. The sequence continues at coordinate 123,597,489 of NC_136492.1, forward strand.
ACCGCAGTATAAACCACTTAAGATAAATTGTTTCTACAAAAATATTGAAAAATGTGTTACTAGAAACATAAACAGATAGTATTAATACCCTGTAGTATTAATGATTATGTACTTGAACATAATTCAGGGATTTTAATTTTTTTTACATAATATATTATTATTTATTCAATTTATATTTCGTTTTCTACCAGCCTTTTTTGTATTTTATGATATTTTTATATTAATAGTAAGCAAGAAAAGTACATGAGTAATTTGATTGTTTCGAATGCTTGATGTTTTAATGCATTTAATAATATATGTGTATTGCTTCAAATGTCCTTACCCTTATTATTGTATCAATTCTGTTTCATTTTTGTTGTGTGTTAACATCAAATCTAATTGAACCTTATATATGATTATTATCAGCAATATTTATTTAATTTTTTTACAGATTTTTAATTACCATGATAGTTAACATATTTTGCAGATTTAACTCTCTGCTTTTATTTCTATTGAAGATGTTTTTCGTCTTTGAGTAAATTATTTTCTTTTAAAACTCCCTTTTTCTGCCTCCAAATCTAATGGATATTCAGACAATTAAATAATGATTTTAATAAATTTGGTTCAAAATTTAAGGTTTTCTGCTGCTTTCAATAGTATTTGCTTATATTACTTATCGGGAGACGTAATTCATATGTTGTATTATGCAATTTCTTTATAAATTAAAATATTGTAACTTCTTTAATTGCTCTATGTCAACAAAGGAATTCCTATGCAATTCGGTCGTAGTCCCTGCTATAATCGTCGTATATATTTTACTATATTATTCATGTATATGTCTACATACTAAAAAAAATAATACATATTTTTATATGAGTTTATTATGAATGTAACCGGCGGTCATCGCTCTTAGTAACACTTACTGAATAAAGAGTACACTTTAAATACGGCAATTTTATTATGTTTGGTTGGTGTGTCAATAATTATACTTATGTAATTTATATGATTGAAATTAATATATCAAGTTCCCAGGAAAATAAACAGTCACTATAGAATTTTCTAAAATAAATTTAGATATATGTGCGGAAAATTCTTCTATTACTTATTGAGGTTTCATTAGTTTTAGTTTAACAAATTACTCCTTATTGCGTGGTTTATGTAAATTTAATCTTGTTTGTAGTGGGAAAGAATGGTGGGAAGTATAAATTATGAATAATCTACATCTGTTGAGTTGCATGTGTTTCTATTAAACTGCTTTTGAAAAACTTCGTTAAGTTATTCACGTGTAGGAACTTAAAGTGTTTTACTGACATACACCATAAGTTTTACCGTATTTACATATATTTTACAATTTGTTTCACGGAAGGAAATTTAGAAATATTCTAATGATTTCAACAAAACCTATATAATTCTGATTCTTTTTACGCTATGTCAGTGTCGTCATCAATCTACATAATATTGTGATTGCCTTATTTTTAGCATGTCCGTAAGTTACGCTTTAAAAAATGTCAACTAAAATTTTTGAAGTACAAATTGTTTTAAAACCGTCAAATGCAGAAAATTTGGTTGGACAATGCATAACAAGTTAACTTGCGAGAATATATTGTAGGATAATGCGCTTTAAATTAAAAAGAAATATGACAATATATTACAATTACGATATTTAACTCACCATGGTCCGTTTTAGTATTTTTTCATTTAATATATCATAATATAGGATCATTGTTGGAATAGTGTGAGAAACTAAATACGAAGAAGCTACGACGTGATGTTGTCCTTAACCAAGGTAAGAAGTTAACGTAATTTACGGAAAAGGGGAGCTTTAGAAAGTAACGTTGCAATGATAGTCGGACATTGTCTGTCTCAAGGTCCAGGACGCCAAATTTAAGATGACCTCCTACAGGACGAGTTTATTTATTTATTTTTTATTTACGTGTCACAATATAACTTTCGCAATCGATATTAGCACTTAATAAATGATCTGCTTTGGAGAAATTCTCTATGTCAAATACAATGGACAAGTATTTCCTCAAAATACAATGATTTCCTGACTGCAATTATTTCATCTGACATGCAATACTAGTTTGGAGCTGTCTATAAAACTGTCAGTTTTATCAAAACATTTGTTTAGGCAGTGGTTTTCTCATCAAGTGGAGGTTCCATGGCTACTATAGTTATGATTAACTCGTGGTCAAAATGTAGGACGTGTTGATTTATTTACTACATATTTACACGCTTTTCGTTGTTTTTTTTTGCTTTTTTTTGCTTTTTTTGCTTTTTTTTTTTTGCTTTTTTATGGCAAGTAATACTCAATCTCTTTATGATTATACGCCATTCTTACCGTTTCTGTAGGGTAATAATTGATACGTATGTGACCTTTTTCCCATCTGTTCATGGTGTTTTTATGACAAAAAAAAATTTAGCGTGAATATATAGTCGCAAAATGGAATTTATTTCCACTGGTTCGAGGCATAGATATCGACCTCATAACCACGTTGACAAACATGTTCTCTTTGATTACTAATGTCTAGTAAGTAGGAGATAAATTAACATTAAATAATACTCTGCGTTGTATAAAGGAGACTTTCTCCCGATTGAGATATACAAGCAATTGTGTACTCTTTTTAAATATGAAAATACTTTTAGACGCTTCCTTTGAAGGGAGCCGTTTCCAAACTTCAGTTTGGCAAATCAGTTATATTATCTTGGTCCCAGTATATATTTCTGATCTCACAGGATTTTCTAATTCACGGCAAAAATAGTGCTGCGAAGATTCTAGATATTTGCCTATGTAGTTAGTTTCACATCTTAAAGTATATATATATATATATATATATATATATATATATATATATATATATATATATATATGTGTGTGTGTGTGTGTGTATGTATGTGTATATGCGTCTATACACACCTAGATTATGTATATATATATATATATATATATATATATATATATAGAGAGAGAGAGAGAGAGAGAGAGAGGTCCACGCATAATATATATATATATATATATATATATATATATATATATATATATATATATATATATATATATATATATATATATATTTAAAAGAGTGTAGCCATCAACAATTGTGGGTTTTTTTAAAAGTTTTTTTCATATTTTTATTTTAAAATATTTTAAAATAAAAATAAAAAATTAAAATAAAAATATGAAAAAAACTTTTAAAAAAACCCACAATTGTTGATGGCTACACTCTTTTAAATATACATTTTCTCTCGTTGGAACTACACAACCATCACTTTAAATATATATATATATATATATATATATATATATATATATATATATATATATATATATATATATATATATATATATATACAAAACGTGATGTTGTATTTTATACGGGTTATTCCGGCACTACACGTTTTTATAGCGAACGTATTGCTAAGTTTCTTTTATTCAATAGTTCTTTGAAGGCAAATATAATGTTCAATGATTATATTATATATCAAAAACCATCTCTTGATTATATGAGCATAACAAGATGAATGGAATTCATGAGCTTCAAATTTTGGCAAGTTGACCTACGTAATCTTCTTTCTATGTTTAGTAAAGAATATTCTCATTTTATCACACACACACCTACACACACACACACGCACACACACATATATATATATATATATATATATATATATATATATATACATATATATACATATATATATGTTATGATCTAATTAGTTATACACAGCTTATTTGTTATCCATGAATGAAAATTGTTTCTGAATGAGAGTACGCACCTGTATAGCCTGTGTTCGAGTAATGTTACTTTATATCAAATATTCATATAAAGCTCAGACATAGGTCTTTAACTGAGGAAAACATGATGAAATAATTTTTCTACATGTAACTAACACAGGATTGTAATAAATATATATGTATATATATATATATATATATATATATATATATATATATATATATATATATATGCGTGTGTGCGTGTGTGTTTGTGTGTGTGGGTGTGCACGCGCCTGTGTATGCGTATATTTACATAGATATTGGGAAAAAGAATCAGAAAATAAGTAAATAAACGGACATTGTAATGTTTTAAATTATATATATATTATATATATATATATGTATATTGTAAGGAAAGTCTACATGGTAAAAACTTCCCATATCAAATAACTATTTTCTTATATCACGATGAATTAAAGTTGTACCTGTTAGATCAATACATATGTCAATTTGGATATTTACTATATGTTTTCTGTACAAGACTGGGGAAAACGGTAAGAAGAATCTATTTTTAATGCATGCGTATTCATTTTGCTAGATTACACTACATTACACGTAAAAGAAGGGCCGATAGACAGTCGATCGTCACTAAACCCAACGAAAACATCGAAAATCGGGAGGAAAAACTTAATCGACCACTGACTATCAACTCAGAGAAGAAAATATATTTACAACTCATGAGGGTTCAAAAACTCTTTAAAAGATTTCTCATTTGGGAACTCTACCCCCCCCAAAAAAAATTTAGATATAGGTTCCTTGGACATGAATATTACTTAATAACTTTATTTCAGTCCAAACAATGACTGTGTAAGGGGTCATAATAGGGGTCCAAGTTAAAAAAAACAAGATTGACCTTTGTGGTCTCTTCCAAATTGTTCAGACGATTTCTGGCCTACACATTTGAAATTTTATAAAATTTTACATATAAAGAAGTCAGAGATAGGGCAAGCTTTTTAATCGCTTTGGGCTGAAAGTGTGAGAATATATAAATGCATAATAATTTCGACGGATTTTCACAAGATCAGTTTCCTTTTGGAGCTCGACCCTTAGATGACAAATACCGAAGAATTGGCTCGAAACATTAATTTCTTCACCCTCAACGGCCACATTTATACAGGGAGAAGTGGTTTCCTTACTACTACCCCTTTTTTTCTATCAACACACCTACTAACATCCGGGCAACGCCGGGCATCCATGCTATAAATACACATACATACACATACACACACACAATATATATATATAAATATTAAGTAATGTGATTTATAATTTAAAAATTAAAAAAAATAATAATAATTTAAAAATCAAAATTTAATTAAATTAAAAATCAGTTTCATAATAAGGAACAACAACAAAGTCAATTATCTGTACGATCGTTTCGGAAATCCGTGCTTTTTATTTGTGGTATACATGAAGTCACGTAGAACAATTATACATAGTTTTTTTGGTAAGCACGGTCTCCTCATCAGCAAATTTAGGAGGATTTCTATTGAATTGAAAAGACACCAAAAATAAACCTAGCATTAAAAGTAAGGCAGATGAATCTGAAAAATTGAAGTAAAAGGTTTGGATTTAAAATTTATAAGAAAATTAGTATAGGTTAGAGATAGAAATGAGTAGAAAAAATATTTTTTTTTAATTTACATAATAAATTTGATTTAAAAATATATAGATATAGTTACCTTTTAGTTTTTTTTCTTTTTTTGAAATCAGGAACTGTATTTAAAGTAGTCATTTAGATGTTTGCTATAGCTTTTTTATTTTATTGAATGATGAATTTTAAAAGGGCGACGCTCGTACAGTAAATTGTTTCCGTTAGCGTATTTTGATTTAAAGACGCTACAGTTAATATCTATAGAGAGAGAATATTTATTTTTCAAGTTTTTAAGCGGAGATAGGTGTCATGTGTTATTGGCTTTATTTATTATTTGATTTACGAGTCTAAGGGCGGCAATTGGTCTAACTTAATTTATTAAAAAAAAATCTATTTTTACTAATTAGGAATTTTTAATGATTTAAGGTGGTTTATATTTATTAAATTTAAACCAACGTTTATGATTACATGATAGAAGGTCGTGTCTTGAATTTACTAGTTTGGTTGTGCTTTTTATATCTTCATATTTTTAAATTTTTAGGGTTTCTTTTGTACATAATGTACAAAATTTATCTCCTGGTTTATATGATTTGCAAGTCTCAATTATTTGCCATTTTAATGCACTTTTCTTAACGAATTCTACTAATAAAAATTATGAAAAAGCAATTAAAGCTCTACATAAATTATTTAAAAATTATGGACTTAGTATAAAAATCGACCCTAATAAAAAAATTGTTAATTTCTTAGACATAACCTTAAATCTTGAAAATTCTACCTTTGAACCATACCATAAACCTAACCAATCACTTCTATATGCCCACAATCAATCAAACCACCCTAAATCAATATTAAAATCAATAGTTCCCAATATCGCTCTAAGAATTTCTAGACTGTCTTCTACTAAATCAATATTTACCAAAAATGAAAAATACTATAATGAAGCCCTTAAAAACTCTGGATATAATTCACAAATTAAATTCATAAATGAAAATGATAGAAGCATGAACTGCATTAAAAATAAACCTATTAAGAGCGTAATAATATATAATATGGCAACGTCTTCCCGTATACGAGTTAAGAAAAATAACCAGGAGACAAAAAAAGATAAAACAAAACTACAAATATTAGATAATAATATAAATAAACAACAAACTAAAACCCGCAAACGTAAGAATAGACACAAGGAGATCCTATGGTTCAACCCCCGTATTCCAAAAACCTAGAAACAAACATAGCTGGAGAATTTTTTAAAATATTAGATAAGAACTTTAAAGCCCCCCATAGATATAATAAGATTTTCAATAAGAACACAATTAAAGTCTCTTACTCTACTATGCCTAACCTTCATCAGAAAATAATTAGCTCTAATAATAATAAAATTAATAAACTACAAAATGCAACTATACAAAATACATCGGACTGTAACTGTAGAAGAAAAAATAAATGCCCCCTACAAGGCTCATGTAAAATTAAAAATGTAATCTATAGCTGCACAGTATCAAAAACTCCAAATATACAAGAACCTATCAACAGCCATAACTCAACTACCAGATTAAATAATAACACCTACTTAAATCAACCTACCGATCAATTACTAACCAACCCACCACATTATAATCCAACAATAGACCTAACGAAAAATAATCATAATAATCAAGAGGTAATATATATTGGTTCCACATCTGGCCCAATAAAACATAGAATTTCAACGCACAAACATTCTTTTAAAAATAACTCTCTATCAAACCAAACTACTCTATCCAACTATATTTGGCAACTAAAAAATAGCAATATTTCTTTCAACTTAAAATGGCAAATAATTGAGACTTGCAAATCATATAAACCAGGAGATAAATTTTGTACATTATGTACAAAAGAAACCCTAAAAATTAAAAAATATGAAGATATAAAAAGCACAACCAAACTAGTAAATTCAAGACACGACCTTCTACTATGTAATCATAAACGTTGGTGTAAATTTAATAAATATAAACCACCTTAAATCATTAAAAATTGCTCATTAGTAAAAATAGATTATTTTTTTTTAATAAATTAAGTTAGACCAATTACCGCCCTTAGACTCGTAAATAAAATAATAAATAAAGCCAATAACACATGACAATTATCTCCCCTTAAAAACTTGCAAAATAAATATTCTCTCTATAGATATTAACGGTAGCGTCTTTAAATCAAAATACGCTAACGGAAACAATTTACTGCACGAGCGTCGCCCTTTTAAAATTCATCATTCAATAAAATAAAAAGCTATAGCAAGCATCTAAATGACTACTTTAAATACAGTTCCTGATTTCAAAAAAAGAAAAAAACTAAAAGGTAACTATATCTATATATTTTTAAATCAAATTTATTATGTAAATTAAAAAAATATATATATTTTTCTACTCATTTCTATCTCTAACCTATACTAATTTTCTTATAAATTTTAAATCCAAACCTTTTACTTCAATTTTTCAGATTCATCTGCCTTACTTTTAATGCTAGGTTTATTTTGGGTGTCTTTTCAATTCAATAGAAATCCTCCTAAATTTGCTGATCAGGAGACCGTGCTTACCAAAAAAAACTATGTATAATTGTTCTACGTGACTTCATGTATACCACAAATAAAAAGCACGGATTTCCGAAACGATCGTACAGATAATTGACTTTGTTGTTGTTCCTTCTTATGAAACTGATTTTTAATTTAATTAAATTTTGATTTTTAAATTTTTAAAATGTTTTTAAAATTTTTAAATTATAAATCACATTACTTAATATTGAATATGTGCTAGGACATTTAACTATCGAGCTTATTATATATCTAAATTACAACGAGCATTTCCGGTATTTTAATTAAACTAGTAATTTCACTATTACATTAAAATACACTTATCTCTTTAGACTATTATTCTAATCTCCTTTAAATTATATATATATATATGTATGTATATGTATATATACAGGGTGACCCCCCCCCCCAAAAAAAAAAAGCTAAATGGAGGCCATCTAGAACATATGATATAGAACGGAGAAAAAAGGCCAAATGTGATGTTTAGAATATAATAAACTATTTTTGACCAAAGGTTCATTTGATTCGGACAACACACAAAGAAACGGTCCCTAATTAGAATTAGATTTCGAATTAGAATTAGAATAATTAGCCCGTTTTTAGGTCACCCTGTATATATATATATATATATATATATATATATATATATATATATATATATATACATATATATATACATATATATATATATATATATATATACATATCACGATTAACCATTCATTTGGATTTAAATTGAAATACTCTTTTTCTGCTCTATATATCTGTATCTTCTTCTGCTCTGTATTACTGTATCTTATTCTATGTATCTGAAATGTTTTTAATTGTCTATGTTTATTGGTTTTAGCACATAAGGGGCAAACAAATAAAAACCGTTTGCTCGTATCTTTTCCTCTTACGAGAGGAATAAGTTTAAAGAAAAAGAGTTATTCAATTGTATTCTTTGTCTTCAACTAATAAAATATTGTGTATATGGGGATTACACTTTTTACATCATAAAAATAAAATATATAAATTTAGATTACTTTGCTCTTTCTTGTATATTGATCACGTTTATTTGGATAGGTTGCCTTTTATTACATATCAGCTATAATTTTATTGTGTGAGACCGAAAATCAGTGGATTTACATATCACTTGTTATATTTCATTTCATTATTCGAAGTATATATATATATATATATATATATATATATATATATATATATATATATGGGTGTGTGTGTGTTAATATATATATACATACACAAACACACACACACACATATATATACACATATATATATACATATATATATATATATATATATATATATATATATATATATATATATATATATATATATATATACATCCTTTTCTACCTTACACGCTCGTTCGCCACAGCGGATTAAAAATTTATTGGGGCTACTAAAAGTCATAAATCACTCGCCCACAAGTTGATAAAATTTCTTGAAATAAAGATTGGGGAAAACTCATTTATTTTACGACGCTCAAATATGCGGTGACTTAGAATGACATTTGTGAATGTTTTCCTCTCTAGCTTTGAGACCGTTGGAATATTGTATTGAAAACAGAATGGTCGCGCTAAACGTCAACAAGAGGTCAAATTTACACATTTGGCGTCTAGTTAAAATGTTGCCTTAATTAAGCTCTCTGATTTTAAACATATTTTTTCGACGCTACAACTACCTACACATCATGCTTACCAAAGTAAAAACGAAGAAAAAAAAAACATATCGTTCCGTCAAGCGTCGGAAGAAATAATTCTTATTTCTATGGATCCATAATATGACTGATGCTATGTAAAGAAACTGATGTTTTTGTCGTGTTGTTGAGTATTTACTGAAATATCTGTAGTAATAAAATAGTTGATTTACAAGAGTTAAACAAGTATTTTCTTGTTAGATTATACACACGGTTATTTATTGAATTGTTTTAAAAATTTATTATTATTGACTGAAACAGAGGCATAAAATCGGATGAGTAAACATATTTATATTTATATATGTATATATACACATATATATGTATATATATATATATATATATATATATATATATATATACACACATTTAAAGGAGATTAGAACAATAGTCTAAAGAGCTGAGTATATTTCAATGTAACAGTGAAATTACTAGTTTAATTAAAATACAGGAAAGAGAATGTGCTCGTTGTAATTTAGATATATAATAAGCTCGATAGGTAAATATATCCTTGAGCTAATTAAATATTAAGTAATGTGATTGATAAGTTAAAATTTAAAAATCAAATTATAATTAAATAAAAATTCCGTTTTATAGGAAGGAAAAACAACAAAATCAATTATCTGTACGATCGTTTCGGAAAACAATGCTTTTTATTGTTGTAGACATCAAGTTACGTACAATAATTACATATAGTTTTTTTTAATAAGCAAGGTCTCCTCGTCAGCAAATTTTGAAGGGTTTTTATTAAATTTAATAGACACCATAAATAAACCTAGCATTAAAAGTAATGCAGATGTATCTTTTAATTTTGTCGCTTTTTGAAGTCAGGAACTATGGTTAAAATATTCATTTAGATTTTTGCTATAGCTTTTTACCTTATTAAGTCATACACACACACACATATATATATATATATATATATATACATATATAACTACTTAATCTACTCACATAAAATTAATATATGAAAGTATAGATTTATGCGTAAACTTTAAGTATTTACTTCAAATGTGCTCAATACGTACGTAGAGCTAGTTAGTAATTTATAAAATATATATTGCGATTAGGCTACACTGAATATTCCGCGTTTCGTCCACTCTAGGACTTTTAGGCTTTTGCTCATAAGCTTGAATAGTCCTAGAGTGGACGAAACGCGAAATATTCAGTGTAGCTTAACCACCATATATATTTTATAAATTACTATATATATATATACATATATATATATATATATATATATATATATATATATATATATAGATAGATAGATAGATAGATAGATAGATATAGATATAGATATATACATGTATATATATATATAGATATAGATATAGACATATACATGTATATATATACATTTGTATATATATATGTATATATATATATATATATATATATACATATGCTAAGTAAAACAGTTTAATAGTTCTAAAACCTAGTACAGATTTTTATTATAAATTAATACCTTTATTTATTAAAAGACACAACCGCTTTTTTTCATAAAACGGTGTAATCCAGTGTAATCCAATTTTTTTTTCTGGGATTTTGTAGGTGTTAATGCTTTGTGTATCATCCGATGTTGCTAGAGCGAGGATAAAATATTCCAATATTTCGAAAAAATGTAATACCTTTCTAGCACGCTTGTCAAATAATATGAACTCCGCTGATTACCAATATGCATTGCTAGTTGTTGAATGCAAATTTACATTTGACAGTTTCAATAACACAAACAAGACATGCTTGTTTTTTTGTTTTTGCAAGTAATAGTATGCATTACTTATTACATTCAATATTGTCGACTTGGAGCAATATTTGCAAAGGTACTCACGTCTAATTTTTTTTTTACTTTCTATACTTTATGAAATATTGTTGTTGAAACATGGTTGTAATTTTTACTACTGGTAGCTTATTTGTGTTGTTGATAATAAACGTCAAATAGTAATAAAAACGACACATTTCCCTAATAACAGCTTTTGGTTGGAGTAGAAATTTACACCCACACGGTGGGAATTACTTAAAACGCGCGTAAATTCACTTTTTCAGAATAAAATCATTTGTTAAAATGGCAAAGTTCCTATTTGTATACATCGGCTTTAAAGTGCCATGTTCTATGTGATAAGGCCTGGGGAGTCTTCAGATATATTTTATGAACATTGCCAGGTGTTTATATCGGGTAGAGTTTGAGCGCAGGCCGTGAGGATGTGGAACACTTCTGTGTTTTCTAATAAAGACAGATGATACCGGAATATTTTTTTTTAAATATAACGACAGTAAAAACAAACAAAAAGTAACGTTTTAATAATCATATAGTATTATTTATTAAAATATTATTAGTAAATTAGTAAAATGGTCTCTCTGTGAATTCAAGATCTTATTTTGTTTGATTTTCAATGATGTGATGAGACTTGCGACGTTTATGTATTTTATTGAAACAAAATTTGAATGTTTACTATCTAGGAAGCATGAAAGCGCATGCCGCTCGCTTTTGTCAAATAGTAGAATATAATATTTAAATCAAAATAGCTGTTGGAAAACTGCTTCTGTGCTACCAGTATTCAAGAATTCTGGCGAAAGAACTGACCCATCAAGTTATCGCCCTATTAGCCTTCTCCCACTTTTTGCCATAATATTTGAGACCTTAATTAACCATGCTCTAGTCCAGCCCCTTACAGATGCTAAACTTCTGACCGACCATCAATATGAATTTAGACAATCCCGTTCCACGGCAGACATCCTCACTGTAATCTCTGAACGCATATACCATTCACTGGACAAAGCGGGAGAGGGCAGAGCGGTAACTCTAGATATATCTAAGGCTTTTGACAGGGTTTGGCATGAGGGTCTCCTCAGGAAGATTAGATCTTACGGTATCACTGTTAGAATACTTAACATAATTAAATCCTGCTTAGATAAGAGAAAAATCCAGGTTGTCCTCGACGGTCGTACATCTTAACAATATGATATAAATGCGGGAGTGCCCCAGGGATCTATCCTTGGACCTCTGCTGTTCCTGATATTCATAAATGACCTCCCCGACAAAATTGCCTCTGAGATGGGTATATATGCTGATGACACCACACTCTATAGCAGGCACGACAGGAAAACAAATGAACATATATCTAAAGTAATGGCAGAAACACTAGAGGATGACCTCCAATCAGTAGTAGAATGGGGGCAAAAATGGATGGTAACGTTCAATGCCGCCAAGACAAAACTGGTTTCATTCAATAATTACAAGAAACCTTCTCTACCACCTATAGCAATGGCCATCGACTCTTTATGTGAGAGTACGTCTCTCAAGCTCCTTGGCCTAACGTTCACAGGAAACATGAGTTGGAACAATTACATCGAGGGCATTGCCAGGCCGCTGCGAGGAAGGTGGGCTCTCTCTACCGTGCTAGAAAACTTCTAACACCCGAAAGTATCCTGCACCTTTACAAGGCCACTATTCGCCCATGTATGGAGTATTGCTGTCATATTTGGGCCGGTGCATCGGCTACTAGTCTATCGCTCCTTGACAGGGTTCAAAAGAGAGTCGCAAATCTGATAGGCCCTAAACTGGCATCTAAATTCAGCCTCTGTCCCATCGTCGAAACGTTGCATCCTTCTGCCTGTTCTACAAGTATTATAATGGTGAATGCTCTGAAGAACTGCAAGCACTTGTGCCCCCACGACGTGAACACCCTCGACAGAACCGACAAGCTGCAAAATCCCACCCCCACACTGTAGATATCCCTAGATGTAAAAGATCTTTCTACTCCAGTAGTTTCTTCCCCAGAACTTCTAGACTTTGGAATTCCATTCCAGGTCACTGCTTCCCCAACTGTACTGACATGCAGAAGTTCAAGTGCAACGTGAACCAACATCTCGCTGCCCTAATCCCTACATAGTACCCCAGTAGATGTTTCCCCTGATAGTAACCCCCTGCACCAAAGTGGCAATGTGCCTTGCTTCGGGTGAAAATGTAATAAAAAAAAATCAATCCTTAAAATCAGTTGAGACTACTGATCGGGAATATCACACTTGAAAGAAGTGGAAACATACGCAGATTGTTTTATATGAAAATATATTAATATTCCTTAAGAAAATAAATGTTTCCTTCGTAAAAATATTGAACAGGGTTTTCGTTACTTGTCATAATTAATGTGATAATGATTGGGGCGTCTACAAATGCTTTTAAAGCAGGGTTTAAGAGTTAATCCTTCGTAGTGTTAGCGAAGGTCGAACCCGTTTGTAAAATATTAGAACACACAATTTACTAATATCAACTTTTAGCATTAGAATGAAAATTAAAAATATAAGAGTTTAAACACGAAAACATATGCATATGTTTCTGAATAAACGCCATATTTTAATTTGTGAAAGGCTGTTGTAATATCAATACAAAGAATATATTTTATCACGCGCCATGCTATAGTGTGTAAGGCTTTATAGGTATTAGAGGTTTAACACAATGTCTTAAGATTTTAACGTCTGATAAGTTTTTAGCGCTCGATATAGAAATAATAAATTCGCTGTAAACTAAAAAGGACTCTTAATATTATAAATAATATTCTGATAATATCATTAAAAAAACAAAATAGAAGTACAAATATGTTCGATGTAACAAGATATTCAGTTGTTAAAAGTCACATTTTCGACACATAAAACGATCCATATGTGTGTAAGTGAAATCATTCAGGTAGTATTGTAAGTGACGTAAACTTCAGTTTAAATTTCTCACAATTTAAGCGCTGCTCAAGCGCCTTTATTAATTCATCGAAAAAAAAACTACTGATTATAAAGCAGTGGTATATTGGAATAGATTTCAAAATATAACATTATAAAACAAAAAAAAAAACAGAATAGGCAACCAAATTTCTGAATTAAATATGTGTGCATATAAAAAGATACATTAATCATTAATCGTAAGGGTAATTAAAATAGTTTTTTTACATGCTGTGCTGTAAGACTTATTTATTGGGACGTGTTCAGAGTGTTGAGGCAATGCTGTAAGATGTTAATGTTTACTACATTATACATGGTGGTTGCGAGCGCGTGTCAAATAATAGACAATCGACTCTAAAGGACGATCATATTGGAATACCAATAACGTATAACTGCTTAAGTAATCAAAAGTATTTACACTTTCAATAAATAATCACGTACATTTATCAAACGTAAAAATCTGCACTGGTATCGTGATATTGAAACCTTGATTTTTAAATTATTTTTAAATATCTGCAGCGATTATTAATTCGCAGTGGTTTGTTGATTATATATGTATATATATATATATATATATATATATATATATATATATATATATATATATATATATATATATATATATATTATATATATGGGGGTATTTACACACATGAAACTTAATATATACCATATTCGAATCTAGGCGACACTTTATATTTCGGTTTTAGCCGCAGTAAATCAGTACAAAATGGTGAAAATTTAAACAAACAAACAAAAAATGAATGTGTAAAGGTGAAACGACGGCATTACGAATTCTGAGTAAGGTAATTGATAATGGTTAATGTTTTAATATTTTGCTCAGTCATTAAAGTCAAATGAAAAAGTAAATTGTCAGCAAATTTTTTGTTTTCGATTCCCAGTGGTGGCGCACATGCCGTTTTTTTTTAGTTTTAAAAATAATTCTATATACTGAGTCCAATATAATATAATAATACATACGGACTCTACATAGTTTTAGTTGTTTAAATAGCATATTTTTTTTATAAAAATCGATAATAAAATATACGAAATCTGAGAATATTTAAGAATTGATATCTAAGCATAGTTACGACCAGGCTATACCTGCCGTCCCTGCTAACTCAGATAAACACTTTTGCAGCTTAAACAAAAGAGCTACAATGATATAAAAACATCTTTATTTAGGCTGAAAATCTACAAAACACCAAGGCCAATATGAATGAGTCCCCTACGCCTCTAGTATGTGAACACATATACGCCCTATATTTCATCTTTGTTCTATCTAAATGTAATCTTTTAAGGTATTTCTAAGCATAACATTCTAATTATTTACTCGGGCACCAAATAATGATAAACCTTGCGAATACGTTACACAGCAAGCATTTGTAAAATTACTTTAATATTTTTGTCAATGCCTTATGTCGCTATTTATATAAAGTAATATAATCTAAGCTTTTGATCATCCTAAAATAGTGTTGTTTAATGCACACAGGAATTTATACAACAAGTGTGTATATACACATGCATACTTTTAAATTACTTACATATTACACATATATTTCTTAAGCCTCGTGGCACAAATATTTCCAAATACATCTTGAATTGTCTTTTATAATATCTTAATGGATATGATATCTTTTTATTTCTCAGACAGTGGGACATATCATATCCGACACTACTAGTATACTACAAAGTCGCTAAGATAGCATAAGATCAGCAAATTATTCTTACTGAATTACTTAAACAATCTGTTATAAACCTTTGCATAATTCTTAATGCGAATTCTTTAAGAAGCTTGCAGGGAGGCAATGCGAATATTTTATGAGTTGAAGCACTTATCTACTAAAATGTTATATGTAACAAACGAGGCGTAGCACAAAATTGCCTCCGGGGAACGTTAAAATCTCACAGAAATTACTGAGGACGTGGATGAACAAGAAAGGTCCTTGACACTCCTGCGTCTAGGAGCAGTACTTTAATCCTGCAAAAAACTTGAAGCGAGACTTGTGATTTATATTCTTATTAGACTATAATCAAATTCAATATTTTATGTTGAGCTAAATGTACGCTACACATAAAGCAAAACGCCGTTTTAGATTGCTTATCTCTTGCATGGAACATCTTCTGATATCCACCGCTGTCAAAGGAATTAACGTAGTAAAATAAATTATTCATGACGCATTAATTAACCCCCGTCACTGAATCCACGATATTGTTTTTGTTGATTATTTACTTTTCATTATTTCAAGTATCGTATATGTTTAAGACGGAAAATATGATAAGGCAGGTGCAGGTTTCAAATAAATGCTTCTTTTTCCTAGTACAATTTAAACATGGTACACGACTTTTTGCAATTAAAGACGTTATAATTATTTTAAGAAACTCGGCATTAGGTTCTGTAAAATAAAATTGTAAATTATGATGAATTGTGGGCTTAATCTCTGGGAGGGATATGTGAAGCTTTCTCTTAGTGCACTGAAGAGAGTCACTGTCAAAATCAAGCCATCGAGCGATATTATTTAATAATGACGATTTTATCAATTTCGATGACAAATATATTTGAAATTTGAAACATATGTTATCCTCATTCAAAGTTGCATTCAATCAATCAACTAATTAATAAATCAATATATATATATATATATATATATATATATATATATATATATATGTGTGTGTGGGTGTGTTCTGTGTGTGCCTTCTGAAATGTAAACATAGAGACAGACGCATCCATTTAAATATATGCACGCAAGTATTATTATATTACACGTAGTCTTGTTGGAAACTCTTTAGTGTTAGGTGTCTGCGCATGTCTTATCTATTCTATATTCATTATTTGTCTTCTATGCGTTTGAAATCGCATTCGTTTCTAAACATCGTTATATTTTCCATATATATTTGTTGTTTATTCTGTTCAAGACTGAAGCTTACTGGAGCGTGTATATTTATTGTCAGCCATTGTTGGTCATTTACTTTTATGTTCTACCGGTAGCAAGAATGGTGGCGGTCTGATAATGTTTTCAAAGTCTGGGTCAAAACGCAATTTGACTCGAATTTAGTCAACCGCATAAAATATCTTTGACAAACACAGCGACATTCTTTCCGAGTCACTAGCACACACACACTGTGGTGTATTTCAATAAATATATTATCATGGACAAGATGTACATTACACTTTGTAGCAATGAGTTGTTGTATTTAATAATTATTACTTATCGTTGTACGAATATCTCCAATTGCCCTCTCCTAGGCATCGAACTACGAACGTATAATTCGACACTACACTCCGGGAAATTGTTATATTTGTGCGTGTATTAATCGCAAATATCCAAGATAAAGTAGCGTGGGCACGTTGGTTTCTTAAAAAGTAAAACTTTTACGAGATATATAGAAGTTTCTATGCACATTTTTTTCTTATTACAAGATGTGGGTCTTTACAAATAAGGCGTCTTTATTTAATGTTGGTAAGTGAACTTCTTAAGTCTCCGTCCAAAAACAAAACAATCAACTATCTCTTAACAATATGTTGCATTTAGTCTTCATGACACTAAAAAAGAAAAACATCTCCCCCATAAAATATTAGTATAATGTGAACAAAATTTTAGTTAACATTTTATGGAAAATAGAAAAGTCATTGTGCATGCATTTAATGCAATTGAGTAACTATCGCTTACACTGATTTCCTTGCAGGTGTCAGCTTTAATGAACGGTGTTCCTGAACATGTGACGAAAATACTGTAAACATGGAAGGTAGATTAATGCAGACACTTAGTTACATCTAATAAATGATCTGTCAATTTTATTCTTGTGACCTACTCAATAAAAAAAGGGCGCTAAACATAAACGATTTCCATTGGTTAATATAATTCACGTAACAGTGATGTAAGCAAACATTGTGCTAAATCCCAAGGAGGTCGCTCTATTAGAAATTGAGGAATACCATAGCATACCAATAGCAATATCGTAAATAGGGACTGGAGAATTGATAGCTCTTGATAAGATATTTCGATGCCACCCTATTTGAACTGCTAGGGATTTTTTTCAAAAGTCTACCTTAAGTTAACCTACTCCCTAATTACACGCTATTGATTCTGCATAGAGCTACTCACGCTATCAACAGCTCCCTACCGTAATACCAGAAAAATACAAATAAATATACGCAGGACACTCATATCTATAAATTTATATGTGGCACACTATAATATAATCAGTCCAGATTAAAACATACCAGAGGTGGATAGCTTGTTGACCTGTTGTTGTTCTAAAATAATCCTGCTTGAACTTACATAAGCCAGCATAGGTGTTTTATATTAATGCATATGTGACAAAAAGATGTGTCCGTTCAGATTTTCTATAGAGAAAATGTTACTTTATAATAATATTTTCCAAAAATAAGTCGTTATCATTTTTAATATACGATATTTGGATGCGTATTTCTTAATTTAATGCAACAAGTCGCATATGATTCATTTTATTTCGTAGTGACACATTTTGTAAAATAGCAAGAGTTGCTATTCTGTGGTTATCGTCGGACAATTCCAGAATGTCATTATCAAATACACTCCAGATATTAACTGGAGAATGACGTCGATTGTCAGACAAAGTAACAATGATACACTAGCAACAAAAGGCGGGAAGTCTGCAACAGACTAATACGTAATAGAAATTCGTCCACCCGTAGCTCTAAATATCTCACTCTGTGTTGCTTGTAATACGCTATGAGATAAGGGTTACAAATAAAACGGAGTTTAAAAAACAATGTGAGTACTAAGTATTTATTGTATAATCGTACGAGTTTGGAAAGGGTAGCTAAAAATTAGACGTATTTTCTTTACAAATGGTTCATAATATTACACAGTAAAGAATCGGATCCCCGCTGACCGAAAACACTACTTCAAATAAGCGCCGTATGAGAGGAAACGGTATTAGAAATGCCTCAAAACATTAGCTTAATCAATGCTGAAGCAGGATGCATGCAGATGTGCCGTTCGATCGTACAATACCCCCCCATATATATATATATATATATATATATATATATATATATATATATATATATATATATATATGTATATAAATATATATATATATAATGTGTGTGGATGTGTGTTATATATAATGTATGTATATGTATATATATATATATATATATATATATATATGTGTGTGTGTGTGTGTGTGTGTGGGTGTGTGTGTAAGGAGGTTTATGTGTGTGTCTTTGTATCCAAAAATTTATGAAGATTACAAGAGCCCAGCCACCGCCAGGCTGAACAGCTCATACATACATATATATATATATATATATATATATATATATATATATATATATATATATATATATATATATATGGCATTTATGAAAATATATATGGCATTTATGGTACAACGCATATTACACATTTCTTCCCAGTGATAATGCGTAAAGTTCGGGTTATCGCATACTTTTATAGGAACGTGTAATATTGAATTGCTAGTTTGCGATCAGCTTCTTAGTGGTAACCGCGCCCAAGCATATTAGCCAACAGTTCAGCATTACAGGACAACGTTTCAGTTGCCCTCCGTTTATTGTGTCCTGTGAATAGCCCACTCTTTACTGATAACGATGGGCGCGGTTAAACTAAGAACTGATTGGCATATTAGAAAAGTGTGTGATAACCACAATTAATCTCATAAGCTATACGGATTTTTCATGAGGAATATTATGTGTAGCTTAACATCCATGTTGATTTTCAAACGTAGCCCCGAATCTACTCATCTAATGATTAATGTTTGTGTAAATAGTAAAAATTAACAAAGAATATTACATCTTCTGATATTGTTTATGCGACTAAATGTTACGTATACATGCACACCCACACATATATATATATATATATATATATATATATATATATATATATATATATATATATATATATATATATATACTCCTATGAATCTGGGTTTCTTTTGTGTGTATCGATATTCATATTAAACTCCACTGTTCTATTTATTTTAAAAGAAAATACAATTTTCTCATATCTTCATTGTGGAATTGCGTTCACTAGCAAACGATCAAGCTAATTTGCATATTCTTTTAAACATTGATTTTAATTAATTCCCTATTAGTTATTTCGGTTTTTTAATGGGATAATCATATTTAGTTTACTATTACCTGTAATTATATTCATGCAGATATTCTACATGATTCATACTTGCATAATATTTGCGAATAAAGTTTATAGTAAACACAAAATTGTTTCCATACATATTTATGTATGCGTATATATTTTTGTTAAACAAATCTATCTATCAATCTATTATATGTTTCTATCTATCTATATCAATATATATCTATAAAAGTGAACGTGTCTCCGTATCTGTGTATCTGTGTGTCTGTGTGTTTGTGTACATTTCCATACGCAATAATTCTGTCAATTTTTAGTCTACAGACTGGAAATTTGATATACAGATTACTGAGATTTGGAAAAATCGATGTGATCGGTATTTGGCCGGAAATATGGCGATTAAGGGGGCAAAGTTCAACGATTTGACCTTTGAGAACTATACCAAACTCCTCCGACAAATTTGGGTCTACGCACTTGCAATTTTTGATATAGGTTCCTTGGACATAAATCTTACTTACCAACTTGATTTGAGCCCACAACAATAAATAAATATAAATAAAGAATATTCTGATCGTTGTGACTATTTTAGGTTAATCGGGAATAATATTTTTATTCCTTTCTGACTAGGAACAAGTTGCAGTCTTACTTGAATGAGAGCACTGCTATTTTCGACAAAATTCGCAATGATAGTATGTGGGAAATTGTTCGCATATGTTTCAGTAGTAGAGCCGACCTATAAAGAATTACAATAGCTAGGTGTTCTAGGTGTTCTAGGAAGAACATTATATCAGTACAAGTTTTTCCGTATCTAGAACTCTGTAGTACTGCTTGTCGGGTTAGTCGATGAGAAGAGGTGTAGGTTTGTGTACAGCACAGAACATATGACGGTGACTAAGAGGGGCGTGCAATTAGTAATGCTCCTGACTCACTTCCATTCGTCTGATCTATCTGAAATTTTGCATGTGCAATGACGTATATTGCTACGGGATATGTGGCAAATTACAGCTCTGAACTAATTGTGGTTTCTGTTTTACAAGTGTGTGAACTGAGTCAGGTGTGAAATGGAGCCTGTTGAATGTCGAGCAGTTATCCGGTTTTTGTATTTGAAAGGACGCACACCGCAGGAGACTTTGGAAAGTGATAGTGAAAAGGCCCCATCATCTAAACTTGTAAAACGCTGGCAGCCTGAATTCAAACATGGCCTGAAGTCTGTGGAAACAGCTCCCATACCTGGTCGCCCCCCTTCTGCTATTCATGAGGGACATGTCTGTAAAGTTGAGGCTGCAATTTATTGAAGATTGGCGCATTACTATTCGCCAAATAGCCGAGGATGTCAAGATTATTACAGGGGATGTGGAAACTATCATTCATGGTCATTTGCATATGCATAAGGTGTCTGCTAGATGGATTCTCAGGTTGCTCACAACATTCCAGAAGCGAGAATTTGAGGATGAATTTGAAGATGTGCAAAGAAGATGAGTCAAAGTTTTTCAAAAGATTACTTACACAGGATGAAACCTGGGTACATTATCCAGAGACCAAAGCCAAGTAAATTCATTTGAAGTATTTGGGATCATCACCTCCGCTGAAGGCAAGGTTGCAGCCCTCCGCTGGCAATGTCAGGCTCACACCCTTCCGGGATCCAGACGGAGTAGTGATGACAAATTTCCTGGCAAAGGGTACCACAATTACATGAGCCTATTATTCTTCACTTTGGAGGAAATTAAGGAAAGCTATCAAAATCAATATGCGGGGCAAAATCAGCAAAGGTGCCCCCCTCCTGAAGGACAACGCTCAGGTCTACAACTCGTATGTCGCCAGATCAGAAGCACAGGGGTGTGGTTATGAAATCCGCCCCAATCCTCCCTAATCTCCTTACCTTGCACCCTCTGACTTTCACTTCTTATCAGCCATGAAGTTGTAATTGAAAGGATAGCGTTTCTCAGATGATACAGCCTTGATTTCTGAAGTCACGTTGTGGTTGGAGGACCAACCTGGGGTGTTCTACAATAAGGGTCTTCAGAGCTGCATCAAACGACGGGAGAAATGCATAACTCTGCGTGGTTCCTATGTAGAGAAAGACTAATAGCTGTGCCAAGATTCGTTGCTCTACTGCTATGGGAAGTGGGTCAGGGGCATTACTTATTGTACCCCCTCGTGGTCTTTCAACTTACTGCGAGATTTGTAGATTAACCAACCAAAACGTAGGAAACCTATTCTATGCATGCGCACACGGTTGCCTTGGTGAGGTACTATCAGGCGTAAATAAATCCTTAGTGCAGTAGAGAGAACCATACTTTTGGCAGCAGTTTTTACAATGCTCCCGACATATTTGTTGTAATGCATGCTTTTCGTTAACGTTTAACCCAGAGGTTTTAACAAATAACTTTCAGGAATCATATAATAAGATATGTCTCACAGTAGTTGATATAATTTCGTGTGTAGTTTAAAAGAAGGGATCATAATTATGATTTAAGCGACATGTGTTTTCAAGGGGTTGCCTCACATGAAATATCTTGGACATTATTTGTGCAGGAGTGTTTCCTAGGGCCCAGTTACTTTTTACTTTTCATAGAAAATAATTTCTGGGCGTATGATTATTTTGTCCCTGAAGTAATTAAGTGCCAATTTATTTTCATTGTGTTTATTAAAAAACTTTTAAAACATGTTTTATGCAGAAATAATATATTCATTATTGAGTCAACTTTTGTCACGATTTAATAAAGAACATAACATCTGTAATAGGATGATCGGGTATTATTTAAACCTATTTCTACAACAATATACTAGGTTGATCTCAGATTAACATAGCCTCAAAATACTTATGCTCATTGAGACTATATGTGCCGTGTGATATTTAAAAAAATCGAAAACAAAGATCTTTTGATTATGTTTCAAAGACGTTTTTCGGAATATTATTTTATTTAAGCAGGTATTTCTTGTATTTTCAGTGAACAGATACCTTGGTGTATTGTATGTGCTGTTTTATTTTGTCTAAATAAACAACCTACAAGAATTGCTTTCCTTTTTTCAGTGTATAGAAATAATGAGTTTCAAGAGTAATCGAAGAATATATATATATATATATATATATATATATATATATATATATAGATATATATAGGACTTTGTACTTTTTTAACGCTCCAAGCCCTGTCATGAATCCATGTCATTTCTGACAAAAGAACATTTTTTCCTCATACAATCTTCTAACTAAGCGTTTGCTCTTTTGTCTTCTGCAGCCGGCGAATTACAAAAGCCGCGGGAGGAATTGTTGTTTTGCAGATCTCATTGACGTGATTGTTAAATCAATGAAGGTAATCGAGCAAAATGGAAAGTGATTACCGATATCCACACACACATACACAAAGATACAGGGACACATACTCACAGATGTGGTGCTCACACAAATATACAAATAAAAATCTATTAAAAAAAAATACAAGGCAAAATGTAAAAAAGAAATCTAATAATAGGTGAATTCTTTTGAAATTAGAAGTACTAACTTGCCGTTAGCAGACATTATATTACGGATAGAAACGTTTTTAAGATTATAGTTTTTTTTATTGAAAACTGTCCGGAAAATCGAAGACCGAGCGATTCAGACATTCCTTTAATGAAAGAAACGATCATTTGTGTTTTAAAACAGTAGACTATAATTTATACGGTTAAATTCACCGTAACTATAGTCACGTATAGTAACTATGGTAGAAAAGTAGTATCGGTTGCATGTATTGCATTTATATTTAAGGATGTGTTTCGCTCATATAATTTTACGGATTGTCAGATTTATAATTTTCATAAAAATAGTACGAATTTTCAATACATGTAAATTCCTTTATTAACGATGTTTGATGTCTAATATATTCATGACACAACTTATACGTCTAGTGGCTATTCGTTATGTACTGTCGCGATATATATTTGCAAAATGATTATAATGTTGATCATATTTCATTCCGTATATAGGAATTTAGCTAACAGTGTCCAATAATATTTTCCTATATGTTAATCACTATTGCTCTTTTCTTATTTTAAATATCCAATTTTTATCAACAATAATTTTGTGAGTTTTCCCAAACGAATTGTAATGCATTTTTATTTACAAATTGGTTTACTTTACGTACGATGTGAACATATATTCTTGCCTAATCAACGATTATATTATATTCTCTTGATCAGCATCATTATTTCTCTCTGCTACATATTTTGAAGCATGATTGAAGGCAGCACAAGCTGAATTCTTTTAATAAACATTTTGTATAGTACGATATAACCATTTAATTGTGACAGATCATGTGCAATGCATATACAGAGATGTGATATCACTATAGCATATTAATGTTTTTTCATAAAATACTTACATGGCGAAATTTTTGGGCGAATTTTGTTATGACCAAGTGCGACGAACCGAAATTATATAGTATATGCCTGCTGCACCGTAATTAATAATAGGAATTGAAACAGATTGTAACCACAATACCAGAATTCTGTAAAAACTGTTTTACTAAACCACGTCTTGACAAGAAATTTTCTCGTCTTACATGTTCTTCCCATTAGTTGTTTATCCAACTATTTGTTTGTACAGACTCACATAATGTTATGTAATATGCAAAACTTTCACTAATAAAAATAGGAATAACTATAATAAAATCAGACACAAGTTTATCATACGTTTATCTTAAATTTTCTTTTTACTCAACTATATACATTTTAAAAACATTCAACGAACCAAGGCAATTAAATAATTGTTTACGATAAGGAACACGCATATAGTTTATATGTGTAATTCGCCTTCTGTTTGTGAGAATAATGAAAAATAGCAATGCGGACAACAACATTTGATGACTAGTTTCTCCTTACATGTAGAATACAGTTTTGCTGTTATTACACGATAGTAATATACGTTTTCACCTAGAAGTCACTTATGAAGGCAAACAAACACCCTGGGTAACCTTACATATTCAATTACAACACCAATGCATTCTGATATTCTCCGGAAAGCAAAACAAAACGCTGAAATAATTAACAGCACATTGGCTATTGCATACAAGACTGCATGAAAACCATGAAATAAGCTTGACATAATATAATAAAATCGACCATTTCCCGATCAAATGGATTAATTTCCTGTTCTACTGTTGGATGAATTGTGACACGCTGTTTGAAAGCTTTACATGACACCCTTGCAGTGAGTTTGTCTACAATAGCCTGCAGTCCTAATTTCACGGTCGAGAACTTACTGTTATTTAAAAACAATGTTAAAAAATGATAAACTTGAATCGATTTTTAAAATCAGAATTAATGATATATTGTGCAATAAAAATATGTATTTCAGCACGCGTCTGTTAAATAACTAATTTACTGTAGATTTTATCTGCCTCGCCTTTCAACTTGTCCGGGGGTAATGGCGTGGATTGAAGTTTTATATAAAAAATTAAAACATCATGAGTCTATTGTTATTTAAAGGTACATTAATATCGAAAATGGCATTGCCACAACAAAAAAAGCTACTCTTGGTTTGTTATTGCGGTTTTTACTGCTTTTGTTCTAATAAAGATTCCTAAATGCACCCTTCATATAAAGCTGTATAAAGTGGTCAGGTCAAAATGGTCTGCCCGTCGTTCTTCAAATCTTTTCGATGATACATTACTCGATATTTATTGAAGATATTCTGATACAAAACTACTAACTAAACTACTATACTAAAACCACTAAAAATGCATGTATTCATGTGAAATATTTATCGTTTTACACCAACAACACTGAATAGTATAATTCTTAAAAACTTTTTCGTATTAACCACACTTAAAACGAAACGTTAATATAACGATTTCATTCAATTCATAATTTCATTTCGTAAGGATACTGCTTACAATATTTTATATTTACGTTTTTGGTGTTTTTCCTAATTACATTTAATAATGGTTTCTATATTACAGAAATGTATTCAATATCTTTTAAAAACGGGGTATATCCTATTAGAGTTTGTTTGTGTAGCAGCGGCTGGTTGCGTTGCACATGTATTTCAGGTAGTGTTAATGAGTTATAATATAGACATACTAGTATTCCTAAATAAATACAACTGATCTTATAGGGAAGTAGAAATGAAGACATTCATCAAATCAATTTTAAGTGTCCGATAGGCAAACATATCCATTCATCATGCTATTTAAGAATTTTCTCTTTTACTCAATACGCTTACAGAATTATAAATATTTTATCCCTGCAACCTTCCACAAAAAAACAATTGCTACAAAAATATATGCAACTTCGTTCTCAAAAGCTTAGTCGATTCTTACATGAACTACTAAGAAACAGACAGTTTGGTGTGAATTTTTTATTACGCTGCATTTTATGCAATATATTTAACGACACCCCTTTCCTCCGATGCAATAGAAAGGCGGCCAGACATATGGATAATCGATTCTAAGAACTAGAGAAAAAACTGCCGCTGATTTGCGTCTGACGAGAGCTGTGCTTAAAATTCTTCGATCAAGTTTTGCTTGATTATATTACGCCTTCTCACTAATTAAACAATCCATTACTGATTAACTAAAAGGAAATAAAGCGATAAAAGTGTTAAAGCATAATTTTTTCGTAATGGATTATTTATATAAGTAATTATTTCTTATCTCGGGTTGTCTCTACGTGCCCTGTCGTTCGTAGAACTATCACTTCTTTTGCTCTTTAGGGGAATTTTTCAGGACCAGTTTGCGCGTAAATACTGTCTTTTCCAATTTCTCAGCCGGCTATTTTACTAGGTTTATTTATCTTTTTCTTAATCGAAGAGGGGGAGAAACTCATGGGGCGATAATTGAGAGGGTCTGTTGTTTCATCCAAATTCTTGTTCACTGGATTTAAATGTGATGTCAACTGATACCACTGTTTGGTCTGCGTTTCCAAGTGGACAGTGGGTATTACACAATCCTCAGGTACTGGGGGTAGAAATAGGTATAGGAATGAAGCCTTCTGAGATTCACGATCTAGTATGCGTGCTGGGAACGTTATTATCTGTGTGAGTGAACGTTATTATCTGTATGGAAAATATATAAGTAATACGTAGAGCGTCCAACTGAATCTCTGTAACCTGAGAAACCAAGATAATCTATATGATGATCATTAAATTCACCAAACATCTATTAAGGCGTTACTATTTAAGGAGAGTGTTGAATGTATACTATCAGATACATGATCGTTTAAAGTGCAATCCTGACTTTAACAAGAACAGTAGAGAAATACAAGTAACTAACGCAGTAATGAAATGTTAATAAAACGAACATGAAAGCCTCGTCATCCGACTCAAAATTTTGTTCTCTAGTTAAAGGGAAGGTGCTCTGTGTAAAGACTCCAAACCCGTTCAAATATATATTCGAGTCCTTAGAGCAAAGTGCGTGGCACTCTGTTATGTTACAACAGTTTGAGGTGATTGAAGATTGGGGGGGCCATTTCATTGCGTTTTTTGTTTAATATCAGGTTAAGCGAAGGGCGTTGAGCAAAGTGTACCAGTTTCCTCGCCAACTATACACACACAGTGGCTCATACGTCGAATCCTCTCTTCATAGTTCTGACATCGTGTGATCCCACCTGAGATTGCAGCAGGGTATATTTCCGTGCGCGACATGGCACATCCACTATCCTTATATTATACGACCGATGATAGAGCAATACCGGGCCATATGGCCAGTCTCATTTAATAGGTAGCAGCAAACAGCTGCCAGTCGCTTAGTATGCTTAATAACGGTTATGTCTTTCAGCGACGAGGAAGCAATACTTGAGCTAGCTCGTAGGAGTTGCTTTGCTCAAGTTGGGAGCCATTCCAAAACTTTGCAAGCCAAGATCTGCTCAACAGCCCACAGAACAACACCGGTAACTTTGTCAGCTCGGCTTCATACACGTTTACAATCTCCACTGGATGTAAGGTCCTTGCCAAAAAATTGCTACCAAATGGTGGCGGGGTCGATAGGAAACAGCTTCTATACTTTTTTAAGAGAAATTTGTGGCAAGAACTTCACGTCCAGGCGAGAATCTCGATGTGTATCTTGCCGAGCTGAGGAAAATGACGGTGTTGTTCGGTGGGTTGCCTGTGCCCCCCACAGACAGAGTGCGCACCAAGGCAGCCGCCAACATATTGGTCAAATGGAGGAGTTAATCCGTATGAAGTCCAGCCTTATTGTATGGATGCAAACCCTTACACTGATCCCGAAAGTTGCAACGCCCATTCTAAGAACCCCAATGATGATGAAGAAGTTCAGCCAATCCCCCTTCGTAGGATGGCCCGCAAAAGACTATCACGAGAGTGTGTACCCACCGCACCTATATCCAAATGATATCAATCGTTTTTTCAT
The DNA here is from genome assembly GCF_053919585.1 of Euprymna scolopes. Taxonomy (NCBI): domain Eukaryota; kingdom Metazoa; phylum Mollusca; class Cephalopoda; order Sepiida; family Sepiolidae; genus Euprymna; species Euprymna scolopes. Next base: position 123,626,276 of record NC_136492.1, read on the forward strand.
TAAAAAGCGCCTGTTGGCAAATGTGAGAGGATCAGCCGTTTCCTGGAAGTTGAAAGAGAAAATTGCGAGGAGGACGAAATACAGAAACAAATTGCCTATGAACTCCAGTTCCCCAAAATACGATATTATTAAACGGCCAAGCTATTCAGTAAAATGATTATATTCGCCTTAAATTATAAGAAATTTAACTGCAAAGAGTGTGCATATAGGAATTCGGGATGCGTACGTTGTCCGCAACAGGCATTTTATTATGAATAAACGAACCAGGAACTAATTAAATTTAGGTCTAGGAGTGTTGCAATAAAGATTACTCCAACACACACTTGAGCATAATCTGGAAAAAAAACACGCGCTATTCAAAAACAACTAAAAACGGAGCGTATTCTTTGGTTACACACATCATCTCTTTAATAACGGGAATGTAAGGTATGCAACAATACTTTTCATACTCTCCAGGGAGAATATATAAATTTTCAACTTTCTATTTTTCCTAGAATCGTCATAAATTTCAATAATTATTCCCTATTTACATATTTAAGGAGTGCGTATATTTGGAATCTTCCTGTGACAATTCCTCGAAGTTCCAAGGTAAATCAACGTAATATTTACCGTTTAATAGAACAATGTTTTTTAATTATCGCTTTGTTCTTCATTGCAAGAATATATTAAACAATTATAATAAATTCCGAATGAAAGATATTTGAAATTTTGCGTTTGAGAAATGACTCTTAAAAAACAGTTTAAGGGTGTCAGAACATAAGGTAACAGGGTTCATAATATTTTCTGAATAGGAGAAATATTGACGTAATGATCGACAAACTTGACCCAAGGAAAGTGGCTGAGGCACATTTGACTTTTAAGATTTGGGCTTCTAAAATTTACACCAAATATCAAATGTCATGATTCTATTGGACATTTTTTCATGCTATCCCATGCGGGTAATTAACAAACCTGATTGTTTATCTGCTATATGAAGTTCAATATGATCAGACGATCAAACACGGGGCCGTATAAATATTGCTGTCGTGACAAAAGGGAAGTCCTGCTCTAGTTATATTAGAAGTAATTTCAGTAAATCTATCCACTTGAATTTTTTTAGTTTACTCTATAAATTAGGGAATTAGAATTTACAAATTTTAGAATGTCCAGTGGTAGTAGTATGATGTTTTAAGGGTCGATGCCCTTTTTTATGATAAACTTTATATATACCGCTCTATTGGCTTGATCTTTTGTTGAAAGAAAATGGCTGTTTTGACGGGCAACTCTTGCGCGTCTTTACTTCAAAATGAGCTGCCTGTAAAAATTATATGGAATCAAATATTTAGATATTCTAAATATAATTGATGAATAACGCTCCTTCGTTCTTGACAGCAATGCCCTTCTGACATTAATTCAGAATTTGTTGAACAGGTTGTGAGCAACAAATACACCAGAAATAACATTTTCAGTAAAAGAATATGTTACGAAAGGTTTGACAAATTCAAAAAAGTGTAGTTTTAGTTGTTCTATATAAGTTTTAAGTTCTTGTCTTTACATTTTGTGTATCGGCGAACAAATAATTTTCCAAAAATCTTGACGTTGAAAAAGAAAACAAAATCAGGAATTTTGCCTTTAAACGATCTAATGCTACAGAAAAAATATCCAGAGAAAACATCCATATTTGAAATTGTTCCCCTTCCAATTGTATTTGGTGAGCAGCAATTCATCCGATTCCGCCAAATTAGTATTGCAAAATTAAAACCTTAAAAGATGAAGAGACACTGGAGTTTTAACATAACACCCCTTGTTGCTAAAATTCATGTCAATCTCCCCTAATATATTAATAAAATTGTTCAGAATGCTTACCAAGCGCAAGCTTCTACTCCTTGGAAAATTTGTTAAAAGAACAAATCAATTAGCCAAACAATTTTACGATATGGGTTGCTCTCATCTAAATAGATTTTCAGGGGAAATTATTACTTTTACCGATTTTTCAATGTTTGCAATACGACGAATCTTGCTTCTATTTAAGCAAATAAAACTTTTAAAACTGCTAACATGCTTTTTTAAAATGTTACTTAGGTTGATAAGAAAACGTCATTATGTGCACAACTATATGCATACATCAATCTTCACCATATTCGTAATGGCAACGATATTAAAGTGGAATACAGAAGAAATGAAAACAATAAAAAATAATCATTGGACTACACAAAAAGGGTATAACCATATCCTGGAACAAAATAACAAATAATAATAATCTAATAAATTAAATGATAAATTGATTTTTTTAAGATAAAACAATCTTAAGTCGCCAAGGAATGTTCTATTTAAAGCAACAGTGAGTATGTGCGAAGAAAAAATATATATTTAAAAATGACAAAAAAAAACACGGTGTGGCAATTAAACGCAAATCTTACGGAAAACCTATTTTAAGAGTAATGCTTTGCTAAAAATTATTAAGTCAATTAAATTAAATGCAGAAAGAAAATATGTCTGCAATATGTAATGAGTGATACAAATTTAAACCTAGGTCGCTTCCATTTCTTGCAAAATATCTCAAGAAATCTAGCATCTCGTCCCAGCCTGTTAATTTAGTTCATGATAAAGTGGCAGTTGCAGAATCTTCTTAATGAATGAAGAGCTGGTCTCCTACTACAATGGATCCAGTATTAATTCGGATGCATCCAAGTAAATAAAAGATAAATAATCTTTTCTGACTGAAAGTATGAAATCACACCAAGAAAGGAGTATCTAACTTATTAGGTTAAACACCGTAATGATACAATAACATGTTGAGAGAAAATGCTTCAAATTCAATCTATGGCGAGCCAAACGCTATCACGTATAATGCACAATTGACACTGGGCCTGCGTGATGCGACGGGATATCAGATTTTTACTCATTTACATTAGTTTGCGCCCCGCGGATATAAGAGGGGTCAGATGTTTGTTATGGTAGCAGTATTTCTTTTTCTTTTAGTTTCTTCGGTCGGTGCAAGAGATTTCGTGTTGATCGCAGAAAGAGGATGCAGAAGCGAAATACTCATTATCGCGAATCGGAAAAGAAGGAGCAGTAACAAGAAAGAACTTAAAATATAACATTCTGCTTCATTAAGAAAAATAAAATGAGTTCAGCAATTTCTAAATAGTGTTTTTTTTTTTTCTAAACTGATATTTAGTTTAAAACACCGGTGATTCCAGCAGGTGAACATTTGAAGTCAACCAATAAGAATGAGGAAACACGGTTCAATTTGTGTAATTTATGAGATGCAGAACACTGAAAATATGAATGACTTTAGTTATTTAGTTAAAATTATGTAGTTTTTTCATTGACTGGCGTTTATAAATTTCGATTTATTAGGAAAACTGGTAGTTTATTTTCCGCTACAGCATAATCGAGCTTACGATTTAGGTTAATAGGTAATTTCATTTTTTTTATTTACACAACCGTAACATTTTATATGCATGAAATTAATATTTTCAATTAACAGTGTCATAAAAATTTAAATATGATAAAATTTATAATTAAAAATTACATCATGATCCCCTTTCCAACTTACCGATGATTACGTACATAGAAACTTTCAAATGTCATGACATGAGCTTTATTTAATATTATTAATCGTTTGACGTTTTGTATTCATATGCAATGTCTTCAAATTTCGTAGTCTTTTTACGTGAGGGTCGTTATGTAAGATACTTATATTTTCAATATTAAGTTTCCTTATTACTAAGTGTGAACTGCAATGTGTTTATGTTTATCTGTTGAGCTCTAGTCTGAGAGATAGAACGGTACTCCGAGACAAGTTTAATACGCCTGCTAAAATAGTGTACATATATCCACTTGGATATGCCTATAAATTGCGATTCCTTACCATTAAACGTACCTTTCTATAAATAAACACCTTTTAAACCCAGCCAACAATCAACCGCCTGAAGATGAGAGGGGTTACAATAGCACCAACTAGGATAAACAATGCAGTTACTGAATACATGTGTCTATACAAACATTCAATAATATTACAAGGAATAATATGTAAACTGGAAAAGAATTAAAAGAAAAATCGTAAAACAGAAAATCTCCATGCGTTTCTACAATATATGTTTAAATGAAAACTTACAACCTTAGTATGAGTGAATATATATATATATATATATATATATATATATATATATATATATATATATATATATATATATATATATATATATATAACATTATAATAGAGTTTGGTTTCTTTTATGTAGATCTTCTGAAAATCCCGTGTTTTAAAAGAGTTCTCCTTTGAGTAAAGGTCGAGGAGATAGCGCATTTATAATTTATTATACAATTATATTGTTAGATATGTGTAAATGTTTCGGTGAAATAATAATTCAGACAGGCCACCAAAAAATGAAACAATACTAAAATGAATTCCAAGATTTAGTTTTCTTGTAAATAAAATATATTGTAGGTGTTACTTATGTTGAAAAACGTCGGCATATTGTTCATAAGTACGCGGAATTGAAGGTAGCGAATGGAAGTGTGGAAAAGGCAGAAACAGATAGTGAGAAATGGAAAAGAGCAAATATATTCCGTGGTAGCCAAGATATCTCAGCGGGAGGACTGTCAGTAGCTTTACTTTATTTAAATTAGTTAAGGTTCTTTACTTTGATCTAACCACGCCATTTTTTTCGAAAACCTTTTTTAATAAAGGCACGCCCATTCATTTCGTTGCATACTTTCTGTCAATCAATTGAATGAGTATAAATAGATTTTATAAGACCTATTATTTGTCTCTTTATCGTAAAGATAAACTTAATGTATATATCAAACCTGAATCATATAGCGTGTCCCACAGACCTTTCGAATTTAAAATGTGATAAACTTCCTTAATATTTAAGTCATGCTTACCAATTTTCATATGTAGTAGATAAGAATCGCCGTAATTCTTTCAGGGTATGTTTTTCACACGGTCTAATAATAATATTAAAATTGTTGTTATTCAAATGTCCACCATTATCATTTTTCAGGCTTGTTGTCTCTGTAGGGCATGGCTCATTGTCATTCGCTGATCTCTTGCACATATTGAATTTTATATGAAAAGTTGCTCTCTTCATGAGGCATTCTGTTAAAATATTGTCGAGAGACCCCAATTTTACTTGCCCTCCTTCTTATTGATGAGGATGGATCCTCGGCCACCATCTCTGCCAATCTCTAACGATTCTCGTCACTTCTGCTGTACGGGGTCTACTGGATCTCAGGAGGTCACATACAAACCCTTTCTCGTGAAATTTAGCCACCATAGATTTTATTTTATTGGGAGTAGGGGAATTTCTTGTGCTGAAGGTTCGTCGAAATTATCTTTGAGTTTCAGGTATTGACTCATTCAACCAAAAATACGACTCAACGATGAATATCCACTCCTTGGTACCGTAAAGAACCAGACTGAGCTATATTATCTGAAAAAATAACAGAGAAATATAAAAAATTACAAATATTATAATTGTTTTAACCATCAACTTCTATTTGGACAGCCTGTATACTGGAAACGGCAACACTTAACATGAATGATTACATTTAAAAGTGTTAAATATAGTTGGTATCATAGAAGCTGCATTCTTCATATAAACATGAGCATGGCAATTGGTGTTTAATTATAATTGATTTAGGAGTGCTTAATTTATTTAAGGTTCCTTTAAATTTCTTTTTTATTCATATATTCTTTACTAATATACTATACTATATATATATATATATATATATATATATATATATATATATATATATATATATATATACATATATGTCAATTTATATAATTGTCTGTCGTCCCTTAAAAGGATTAATTAATCTTATTACATGCATGCAAAAAAGTGCATAGTAGTACATATGTATCCATATCGATGATAACTTCATCAATCAAAATTATCAGATTAAAGTGCATGGTTTATGTTGTTTAAATATATCCAGTTAAACATATTATGTTCTTATCTTATACCACTTTTTATGGTATTCTCGGTGAATATATCTACTTTAAATAGGTTTACCACATTTTTTTAACAATTCCGGATATACTATTTATAAGTGTGCATAGTGCACCCATCTTTTTTCACGTGAATAGTTCCCATTAATTTGTTTTAATATGAATCAGTATAAGTCGAAATAAACGGGGACTTAGGTTTGGAAAATAATTCTAATAAAATAAATAACTGTTTTTTTTTTGTTTTTAGAACTGAGCGCATCGCAGAAGATAAGTCCTTGTAGAAGAAGCAGCTAAAGATAAAATTGCTTCAGGTAAAAGGGATACTATAAGTAAAGAAGTAGTAAAGCAGGACTTCGACACAAGGGCTAAGTAATAAGTGTTCGGTTTAAGAAAGTAGCTAACGAAGCCGGAAACTTGGATGATGGCGTAAGTAAGACGGTCTCCATGCGTGCTTCCGACAATATATGGCCAGCGACAAGCACACGGACGGACGCACTCTGAGGTCGACTCCTAAGATCTGCGAGGGTTTACGAGAGCATTTCGACAAACGTCGATCGCATGATCGCTCTGTCCTAGAATTTTGTAATATTTGTCCGACTCTCGCCCATCTGAGCCTGCAAGAGCAGATAGTTGTTAGGACGGTGTAAACAGATAGCGACTTTTTGACTGTTCTGAGACAGGTCGATTGCAACATATATTCTGGACTCGATAGTCTGATTTGCGAATTTTATTTCAGGTTGTCGTCTCCCTGATTCCCAATTATAGGGATGTGTTAAATTACTTGTTTGACGAGTGTGTTTTCTTGGTTCAACGCACAAAGGGAACCTGAAAAGCATGGCAGTGAGAAATTAGAAAACTACAAGGCCATAACTATTCTGAATATAGAGCTAAACATTTTGGGCAGGGTTCGATGAAACTGGCTGCAAGTCGTTATCGGCGAACTGATCGAACTTGAGATAAAATATGACGTGTAGTGGAGATGGATGCATTGCAGGTCATCAGTACGATCTAAAGGGAGGGATAGAAGATTACGCCGAAGATACACTAATAAATTTGGATCAGTTAGGACATCGAGCATCGCGTCGTGGCATCTGCTCTATAGGCCGCCGTTTTCTAATCGTGCATACGCTAATTGATAACCGACAGCAGTGGTACAGGAAGACAGATAGTATACAAAATATTTCGCTATCTCCCGGTCCGCGCACCAGAGCCGTCCGATATCTCCCTGATTTATGACATTGCGATTGGGGTGCTATTTCGCAAGCTGAGGCGCAAGGAGGTAAGTCCGGTTCTGCGCCCAATCGTTCTTTGACGATGACATAACTCTTTTAATGTTGGGGTTTCGAGCCATCGAGCCGGTGATAGAGGACCTCACCCAGTACGACAAGGCCAGTGGGCTAATATTAACCGCGCGGTCGACCGGTATGTGGTTGGGGAGGGGGACTGAAGGAGGTCCGGCTATCTTTATACTCCTTTCAGTTACACGAACCATCGGCGTGCGGTTCGGTCCGAGTCTCAGGCTCGAAAAGGATTGATCGGAGGTTTATTCCAAGGTCGAAGCTGAACTCGACTCGAGGAATCGAAGGGATCACTCGTTGAAGTGCAGATCGGAGGTGTGGACACCTACGTTTTTCAGCTAAATCTTTTATCAACTGGCTGTACTCTCTTTACCTGAAAATCCGATAAAATACGTGAAAAGCAAGCTGTCTTCGTTTCTTTCGTACAAAGGATACCTTTGGGTTCATAGACATGCGCCTGTGATGGACGACTTAAAATGGCAGACTTTAGGCGCCATCAGAACTTTAAGTGCCGGGATTTGCTGAGCCGAACATTCACAAACGAATCTTCGTAGAACCCCACTATCCAGCGATCCTTTTCCGAACTCATCCTCAGTCAATAAGATCGAGGCGCATTGAACGCCGTGAAACGACATGCAGTTTTAGTGTAGGGCTGCACCAGGGGACATCACAAAATCTAGCGATATTTCACGCCTCACTAGAAATAATCTCTATAAGGCGTTAGCTACAGTAAGCCGTTTATGAGCGCTTGTCTAGCATTTGAGCTTGTCGAAGCGACAGGTTGTAAACAACGTTGACTTTTGTTAACCTCAAGATTGGAACGAAGCGCGTTGATCCTCAATGGCATAATAATCACTGCGGAACCATTGACTGTCCGTGTGCAACCGTTGCAGGACTCCATCCCAGGAAACGCCAGAACATTCCTCGTATACAGCAGACTCAGACAGTACTGGGCGTATGCCAACAAGTTGACTGCTCGCATCGATGCCGATAATTCTTGCCGCTGGTAGTCTAATCTTTTCCACAGCGCTATACCACCGTGGGAGAGGAAGAGGCGTATGGTGATTCTTGCGATCCTAAACGTGGCCAAAACCTATATATATAGTCGTCCAGAGTTCAAGAAAAGCGCGGGGTTGAATCTTATGCAAATAAGAATTGACCTTCTACTTCAAGCAGTACCTGACGGTGAAGACCAATGGGATACGGAAAGATAATAGCCAGCTGCCTGTTATACAAGATGCATTGATAACGAGTCTGTGCGTGCATCGAAATGCAAAATAGCATTTCGTATTCAACGTCTGGGCATGAGTGCACGGTTGCAGCACGTGCACAACTTTAGACTACTAAAGCACGTACTTAGAATAGGTTCTTAACTACCCAAGTTAATGTCCTCTTCCATCCTTAATAAGTAACCTCAAACATGCTCACGCCACATATTTTTCTTTTTATCGCCTGCAACCCGAAAAAGTAATCCCAAGCACAGTTCCTTTCATTTTTCTAGGATCCAGTCCTATTTATAGGGCAATCTGCCATACTATTATTGGAAGGGTCATCGGTGAAATCGCCCATTTTCAATAAAGTCAATTGATTTAAAATTAATTGATTGCCTACTCTTCTAAGGGGAATATCCTGGTGTATATAAAGGAAGCTTAGCTACCTACAGTAGTGCACTTTGTAAAAATAAATGTAGCTCATATTGCACTGTAAAAACTACTGTTTATTTTATGAAATAATATTTTAAATGTATATATATATATATATATATATATATATATATATATATATATATATATATATAAATGTGCTTGGATTAAAGATTAAATGCACAATTCAAATTTAATTCCTTAATTATACTCTAACATTAAACATTATTTCCTGTGTGACCTGTCTTATCAGAGAAATACTGTTGAATTTATATGACTTCCAATACTGCTGAAGTGGGGAAAGTTTTCTAAATGTAATTAATATTTACCATATGCACTTGTGATGTAAACTTTGTCAGAGTCGTTTATTTTCCTTTAATTGAAATTTTCTGATTATGGATAATCGAAGATATTCCAATAAAAAAACATATAAACACAATCTCAGGCAGATCAATAATCTTCGTAGAAAATGTTGTTAAAATCGGCCCGTCCGTTTTCGAGTTTATAAGAAACGAACAGACATATACACGTACACTCACCAAACCAATGTTTATATCGAAGTGTAAAACTGAAACTACATTCCAAGATTCAAATATGTATTTTTGTTGCAGATTTGCTCCGTCAGCATATAAAGATGTTGGTACTTTTTAAATATCCGCTTCTTTCACATGCAAAAGTATATGTTATAATAGTGTCCACAATTTTTCTCGAGTATATACTCTTTACAAAATGTAATACTTTTCTTATAAAGAAAACTTTACATGACAGTATAATGTTGCAAATGTATAAGGAAAGAAAAGAAAATTTATAGCAGATGAACTTCGTGTGTTTGGTCAGCCCCAAAAATAGCTCGCTTTTAATGTTACTTATACATTTAAATATATATATATATATATATATATATATATATATATATATATACATATATATATATATATATATATATATATAGAGAGAGAGAGAGAGAGAGAGAGTTGTGTGTATGTATGTAAGATACTAACATGAGTAAAAGATACATTAGTTATCTATCTGTCTATCTATCTATTTTTCTATTTATCCAGTGATATTGTAAAAAAATGTTACTATTGGACGTATTTATTGTTTAGCCGAGAATTTTTACATAAATTAGCTTTTATAAACAAAGTTACCTTTAACACTTGCGAACGTGACAGAGGTCATGTGTTAGGAGACGTGTGCTTTTTTATGATGACGTAACAGATCTGACAGATCAAGAAGTCAAATCGATTTGATTAAGGAGTTTGAGTTTGTTCAGGAAAGTAGACAGACTTATTCAAGTCCAGGACGCGGGGATGAAAGAACATCCTTGCATTTTTGACTCGTATAAACCAGCATGTTCCATAAAAGATCAGACAAGTGAGGATGGTGGCTGCTAGTCCCCCTCCTTCTGCAGCCATGAACTCTGCTATTGGCCAGCATTTGGTTGACTACATTGTTTCTCTTTGGGGGACTGTGAATTTTTATCCCGCTTTTTTTTCCTTGTTGTGCTATTATTTTATTCGTTTTTTTAAACGTTAATACACTTAATTTTAGTGTCCCCGTAATTATTGACACATTCAATAATTTCCCATAGAACTCTCGATTTTTTCCTGATAATATCTGAAAGAGCTCTCGAGAGACTACCGTCCATTATATATATATATATATATATATATATATATATATATATATATATATATATATATATATATATATATATATATATATATATATATATATATACCTACACACTCGCAGCGTGGGACGATAAATTTGTCGCCCCATCAAAAACGGCACTAAGGCTTTACATTAAAACTCTTATTGAAAAATCATTTCAGATAATTTGATTATGTAGTAGAGTAAAACACTATTAAATGTTGCCGATTCAAACACAAATCACCGGCTCTATACTGTTCCGAAACTGGGAATCTTCCCTTTCGAAAACCGCCGGCGGGAGCTCGAATAATAGTCGACATATATCGGTTATCCGGCTTGTTTTCATGTTGTGAAACGTCAAGTTGGTGATATTTCCAATGTTCGACAAAAATAAATAGTCCAGCGGGGGTTCGTTGGGGGAAGAAGGGACAGTAAGAGAAGGGTACAAAGTACTATCACTCCTTTTGAAGCGTAGCCTTGATCTCTTTGAACTCATGGGCCGTTCTTTAGGTATGTTGCCCCATCCAGAGTATTCCTTCTACAAATTAATTGCATCTGTATATGACCACATCCTTTCGCACACTCAAGTAACTTTTCTTTTAAATTTAAGGCCAACACCGATTGTATGAATGGGATTAATGTTGCCCTTACTTAAAACAACAAAATATAATATAATTATAACCAGAAACTTCGTCGCGCTACTCATTAAACTTTGCTGTCCGGATTTGCTTTTTGATGGTGCTGGCAATGGTGCTTTTTAATAACAGCGATCGGAAAGCAGTGGTAGTTGCACAGCAGCGTATCTCCGATCTCGCTAGTTGTACACCGTGTCACTTTCAGGCATGAGATAAGAGTCCTTCTAGAAATTTGTAAACGACTGGTAAACAAGTAGACGGTCCGCAACAAAAATTAAACGAGTTTTCATCAAAGAGAAATGAAATCATATCTCTTTTTCGTGGGCTTAACATTTTCGGTCACTGTATCTCCCTCACTATATATATATATATATATATATATATATATATATATATATATATATATATATATATATATATATATATATATATATATATATATAAATATATATATATATACGGGTATATTTATATATTTACGGATACAGATATATGTATACACATGTATGTATTATTTGTTGTAAATATATATATATATACATATATATATATATATATATATATATATATATATATATATATATATATATATATATAGGGTGGCCACAAAGTCACGCACAAATGTTAATTAAAATAGTTTTAAACATTTTTTAAGCTATAGTAGTAACATTTATTCAAACTCAAAGTTCTTTAAAAGGATTACAATTGCTCGATATGTTCGCTGTTTGCAGCTATGCACGAGCCAATACGAAATTTCAAGTTCCTGTAGACACGATTCAGTAAATCAGCATCACCATCGATTTGAATACAAGCATACGACTCTTCAGATGATCAAAATCACGAATCTTCGTTGGATAAACAATTTGCTCAATGTGACCCCAGAAATAATAGTCCATGGGGTTTATGTCAGGCGACCTGGGCGACCCCTCTACCGTACCTCTTCGACCGATGCAATTTTCGCAATTCTCGTCATGCACGATCGTGGCGTAATGCGGCGGGGCACCGTCTTGCATAAACCAAGTAGGAGTGCCGTCTCCAAGAAAAGTAAACGGCGGTATCAAATGATTTCGCAACATGCTGAGGTATCTTTCGCCAGTAACTGTCTGATTGAAGAAGAAAGGGCCCAACATATGGTCGAGCCACAAACCACATCAAACCATTATCTTGGGGCCGCTGTGTTCTTTGCTGTCTCACATAAAATGAATATTGTCTTGCGACTACTATCGGGAGTTCTGCCGATTGATCTCTCCGCTAACATAAAAATTTGCCTCGGCGCTAAATAGCATGCTTCGCCTAACAAAGTCAGTATCATCCTCGTACAATTTGTGTAGAATTTGAAGTTTGTAAGGATGATTTTTTTCTGCCTTGAGGACCTTCTGCATCGTTGAACGAGGAACACCAATTTCACCTGCTGTCCTTCGCCCTGACTTCCTTGGACTACTTGCAATTTTTTCCAACACTTCTGCACGTGACTCTGCAGATAAACATGGACCTGACTTCGTTTTTTGTCAACGACGCTACCAATTTCTCTGAATTTTTGCTAAGCGACCGACAGAAGTGTGTGACCCATTTTCATGGGGATGGTTTCTGTTGAATTGCTCAGCAACACTTCTGTTAGTAGCACCATCACTACCATATAATAAAATTATTTCTGCTCACTGCTCTGTAGTTAATGCATATCTGATCTGAAATAAAAAATATAAAAATAAACAATAAATATATACATTAGTGCATGACGCTGTTACCACCATATATATATATATATATATATATATATATATATATATATATATATATATATATATATATATATATATATAGTGTTTTTTGTTTGGATTTTTAAACCGGAGAACCGGTGTTTTTTCTAAGAAAGTTGCCCATTTTTTTATTTGGACATACCATTTATTTATTTATTATAAAAAAAATAGTAATCTACGGACACCAATGTTTCGTGGTCGTACTCCTTATCATCGTAGCTGTAGTGTTGGCAGGATTCGAACCTTGGAGCTTATGTATTTGAGTCCAGAGCTCTAATCCACTCCGCTATGTTGCCATAGACGATGTATTGCTTCGTTTTATCGTTCATGTGTTTGAGGTGTTTTTGTTTGGATTTTTTAAACGATAATGTCTTCGCCTCGGAGAGGCGGTGATATTCTTAGAAATTCGCCCATTCTTTATTTGGATATATTATTTTTTTATTTGTTATTTTAAAAACAGTAATCTACGGAGACGCGTGTTTTGGAGCCCTGCTCCTCATCAACGTAGCTTGACTGTTGGTAGGATTCGAACCTTGGACCTTATGTATTTCAGTCCAGCGCCCTAGTCCACTCCGCTATGGGGGACTTTCTAAGAAAATCACCGGTTTTCACCGGCTGAGACATATACATTACTATCTATTAAAAATCAAAACAAAAAAGCAATTAAACAAATGGACGACAAAAGCGATGCAGTAAACCGTCTATGGCAAAATAGCGGAGTGGATTAGGGCGCTGGTTTTAAATACATACTACTGTTTTTAAGATAATAAATAAATACATAAATATATATATATATGTATGTATATATATATATATATATATATATATATATATATATATAGTATCTATATTTCCAATGTATATATACGTGTCTCTATGTTTATTTACATATAAATATAATTGTATATATTGATGTGGATGTACGCTCTTATACACACACACACACGCACACATATATATATATATATATATATATATATATATATTCTTATTCCTGTATGTTTGTTTATTTGTTTGTTTGTTTACAATCTGATTAATATATACAAAACTGCCTTACATTATTCTTTCGTTTATTTCTATATATAGCATTATACTTGCAAAAATATGCAATAAACGATCAACTTATTTGCATATGACATTATTAAACATCGATTATACAAAATAGCTGTATCTTAGTTAATGTTTTTAGCGAGATAATTATTTTAAGAATTCTATTTAAAATCGTTATTTAATAAATTTCAAACAAAATTCCATTGATAATATATTTAATTTATTTTATAATGGAACTAATATTTCCTCCTGCATCAGAAACCCCGCTTATTGATATACATATATATGTATGCGATGTTTCCAAGCTAATCATAAATATTGATTCCAGTGAAGCAACCGGTCCTGACGGTATCCCGATTATAGTATTCCAAAGACTTAAACCAGAACTAGAGCCCATCCTTACAAAACTTTTTACCCGTTGTCTTAAGGAGAATTGCTTTCTGTCACCGTGGAAATCTCATAAGAATTCCCTGTATTTAAGGCCGCAGGTGATCGCTCATCTCCCTCTGAGTACATCCCAATATGCCCCCTGTGTGTCATGAGAAAGTTGCTGGAATCTTGAATTAAATAGAGACGTAATCAACCACCTCAACATAAATAACCTTCTGAGTGTCATGTAATATGGTTTACGTTCTGCTAGATCTACAACAGATTAGCTTACAGTTATACATCATAGGATTACTAAACTTCTCGACGGAGGCTTCCTTTATAGGGCAATTGCTCTTGAGATATCAAAGGCATTTGATAGAGTATAGCATAATGGTTTACTTCACAAGACCTCCAACTACGGTATAGCTGAAAATGTCTTCTTAATTATTAAATCATTTCTCTCTGATAGGTTAATAAGAGTAGTGGTTGATAGGCAGACATCAGAAGTTCTCAGTATTAATGCTGGATGCACTCCTGGGTCAATCTTAGGCCCAACTCTCTTCCTGCTCTACATTAATGATCTTCTAAATTCCCATCATTACACCATCCGTAGAAATTTCTGCTGATGCCACTACTATCTTTGGTAGCACATTTAGGGCCGTAAACGACCAATAGTTCGCTGAGTCACTTTCCTCTGATCTTGACCAAGTGGTATATTGGGGAAAGAGGGGGCTTGTTACTTTTAATGCATCTAAACCGAGCTTTTATCTTTACATCATCAACGCTCTGATCCCCATCTGGCACTAATTGAAATGAATGGCTCTCGTCTTGGCGACGCCATATGTTTTATAAGGTTATGGGCCGGATCTTTTCACCTAATGTGAAATGGAACACATATGTAAAATCCGTTGCAAAGGCCGCTTGAAAAAATGTTGGGATCCTTCAATCGATTCAGTAGATATCTCAATGCTGATGCAATGCTCGAGGTATATAATAGACAGGCACGTACAAGGGTGGAGAACTGTTGCAACATTTTTGCAGGAGCTGCAAAAAAGGATTATCCTAAATTGATAGACTTCAAAATAGACTTCGTAGCCTCGTATGTGATGTCTTTTTCTCTTCCCATGCCACTTCTTTCTCACAAAAGAGGTGTTGTGAGTTTTGCTCTGCTTTATGGCAAAGGCTCGGTTGAGTTTCACTCCATGCCCCCCTCGCAAAAATTTAAAAAGAAACACCCCTTTCGCAGAAAACACTATCACAATTTCCCCAACTCTTTATCTGCGCATAAACCTGAACGTAGATTCAATGAGTAAAGTTGCTTTCTTAGAACAGCACGCCTATTGAATGGTCTTCCGTTTTCCTGCTTCACAGCTGACTACAATATGGTTGCCTTCAAGTCTAACGTAAAAAAAGTTTTTGATGAGCTGTTCCATAATAAATTTACAGAATTTCCATTACTAAAGATGAGTAAATTTCCCAATTTCTACTGTACACCATTTAACCCTTATCTTCGAGTGATCTGAAGCCTTGATTAGTGGGATGCCTATGTAAAATAATTCCAACAGTGACTTTTTAATAAGTTTTATTTATAGTTATTTGTCCCTAGATGCTATGCATAAAAAACAAACCTCTACCAAATACCATTTCGTAATTTCATTCTGTATAGATAGGAAACTTTTTGGTCTTTATTGTTTTTTCTTTACATAACCCCCCGAAAAAAATCACTTACGAAAACAAGTGAAAAAAAATTCATTTGTTTGTTTTATATTATTCTTTAACGGAGCGTCCATTTTTTTCTAAAAAAATAAAGATCTACTGGACCCCTCTTAATTCCAAAAGTGTACAGTCTTTTTTGTGTTAATTTCATCGATTACAAATTTAATTTTCTAATTAAAAGGGTAACTTTATACGACGTGACCGACCGGCGGTTTACCCCCCAAAAAATCGAGATCTACATTTGTGCGTAATCCCTTTAAAATGCTTTTATAAATATTATTAGAGAATAGATTTTGAAAAAGAAATAACATGTTAGAATTGGGGATTTTTTTTTCTAAAAAAATAAAGATCTACTGGACCCCTCTTAATTCCAAAAGTTTACAGTATTTTTTTGTGTTAATTTCATCGATTACAATTTTAATTTTCTAATTAAAAGGGTAACTTTATACGACGTGACCGACCGGCGGTTTACCCCTAAAAAAATCGAGATCTACATTTGTGCGTAATCCCTTTAAAATGATTTTATAAATATTATTAGAGAATAGGTTTTGAAAAAGAAATAACATGTTAGAATTGGGGATCATTAATGTAACGCCAAATGAGCACTCACTTTTTGATCACCAAGCGTTCAACGAGACATGTCATCTCTAGCATTTTTTTCAATTTTGGCAGATTGAGGGTTGAAAGTCCCTGACGAATAAAATTTGTTTTTTTTTCTGGTGGTGGTGGTGGGGCCGGCAATTACATTGGATGCCTTAAATAATGATGAAGTAAATTATTTTTAGGAGACCATTCTCTACTTTCACCTAATAATTTAATACAGAAAGCAATCTCCAAAATATGACAACTTAATTTTTTGTTGGGGGGGGGGTTGCGTACATTACAACATAATACGACAAATAAACCTAAAATCGAAAAGCGCCCCCCTAGAAATAGCAAATCGAAAATGTCCTTTTGTTTACAAAAAAAGCCATTACAAAAGTGCCCTTACAAAAAACGTAAATGTGTAATTTATCGGCGTACATTATTTGGCAGACACAACAGTGTAAAAACTATTTATTTGTATTTAAAACATTATTAGGCCCAAAGGCTGAAATAAAAGAAAAAAAAATATTTTTATTAATTTTGTTTAGACTAAATGTTCACGCCTTACACGTAAAAAAATTAGCCTATTAAAGGTTTGACCGATGGTCTATTTTAAGGGAAATGTTTGCCTTTTTTACACTGTTTCATTATAAAAAAATATGGCGGTCAAAAACATTGTTCATGAAAGAGCTTAAAAAGGCCAGCTTTTGAAAGCAATGTAGCAGCCCCGAATAATACATATAAATGATAAAACAATAATCACAATGAATTTATTCTGGTTTTCATTCAGCCTTTGCGTCCAACAATGTGGTTTATATGAATATAACTAGTTTTTAAATTCTTTGTCTAGAAAATAATTGACGCCGCTAATCTACACGTTTACCAAAATAAAAATATAAACGCACCCATTAATGTTTATAAACGTGTTTTTTTTAGGTTAAAATATCGTGAGTTTTCTTAGGTCAGTGAATCATTCTGCCGAAATATCTGGTGGAGAGTCTATCAGATAGTCCTTTTTTAAGGCTATTACATTTACATGTATTCATCCGTTCTTTTATTTTGGAAATTGTTGTGGGGGTATCAACGTTAACCATGATGCAAATGATTAGTATACCAGGTGTGTTTCAAACGAAACTTCATGTCAACCCAGGCACGCCGGGTACCTATGCTAGTATATATATATATATATATATATATATATATATATATATATATATATATATATATATGTATAACACTACCACTAATACAGAAAGATATTAAACTGGCTGAAAAATTTCAAATTGACTAACTTATAATCCTAGAAGAACACAGCAAAGAAAAAATTTAAGCATACGTCTCAACAGACAACACAGGCACCCCCATGACTATTTACACAGATAACAAAAACCATATCCTCCTCAATCAGAACGACAAAATAGGCAACACAAATAATAAAAAGCAAACGCCAACCAAAACCACATCCTAACTTCCTCAGCGCTCGTTCCACACACTACAAAAGGGGTCACAAAACGCAACAAACCACGATGTGGAGTATATGACATAATAATAGAAGGAAAGACATACACATTCAGAAACCAAGCATAAACATTCAAAATAAAAAAAGGATCTAAATTGCACCTCCAGAAATGTAGTATATACACTAAGATGCACAGCATGCAACACATACTACAGATGCACCACTGAAAATTTAATAGAGTGACCTTACATAAGAGCACTATCAAAATTGCAGAAGACAGACACATCTATGTTTCAAAACACTGCACACGTGCAGCGGAAACAGCTTCAAAATGATGTCAATCTTACAAACATACAATTATTTTCATTTACTTACACAGGAAAAATAAACATCATCACAAGATTTACTCTTGAACTAAACAGAACCTAATAACAACACACAAAAACAAAATACCAGGCACACTCGCATGCACATCCATATACATATACACACCCGCACATAAATCAGAACCGACACATTAAAACACACACACGCACGCGATTACAACCACACACAGACATAACACCGCTATCTCTAATACAGCACACTTAACAATACCAACCCTACTTAACATCGAAACCAACAACACTAGGAAACACCGAAAACCATAGTATAATATATGTTCCAACACCGCACTCCCCCCCCTCAGTCAGTAGAGGAGAAATCTCTAATGACTGAGGCAACTATCATCCGTTCTATCACCCCCCCCCGATGTTTATACCCCTCCAATTGGCCCCTGCTCTCTTGGGAACGAGATCTTCCCCATACTAGGAACCGATCCTGGGTCTGGCCATACCCACATGGGGAAACACATAAATAGAAGCATTAAAAAATCCCCTATACATATTTTGAAATACACCCCTCTATCTAAAACATATATACTATAAAGAATACCCGAACAGTCTAAGACTGACAAGATAAATCACAATACCCAAATATAAGAATCCAAAAAATAAATATAAAAATAGCATGAAAGACCCATAATCTTATTTCAGAAGAGCTGCCCCTCTACTCACATATACACATCTGTAACGGCTTTGCATTACAGTCACCTTCCTAGGGAAGCAAATCACCTTATTATACTTATAAAACAGTATACACATTTTCAAACAACAAAAGACCCACACACACACACACACAGATCCAACTCTAAAGGAAAAGAAAACCACACGAGAAGAAATGGAGAGTTAGAGGGGGAAACACAACACGGGATTGACAAGAGCCCAATAAAGAGTAATAAAAATTGAACATTCCAATGAATAATAGACACTTGCACGTTTTCGCCTCTTGAAAACACTTTAAATGAACTGCAGAGGACGCTTCACAGAATGTCTGAAACGCGTTAAAAACGAGTTCAATGATTTAAAAAACATTATTACAATGATCTAAACAGGATACTCAACGAAAAACCAGGACACGGAATAATAAAATGATGTTAAAAAATACACATTGTAGGTGACTACCCTCTTATTTATATATATATATCTATATATCTATAAAAGTGAACGTGTCTGTCTGTCTGTCTGTGTACATTTCCTTACGCAATAACTCTGCCAATTTTTAGTCTATAGACTAGAAATTTAAAATACCGGGTACTGAGATTTGGGAAAATCGATGTGACGGGTGTCAGCCAGAAATTTGGTTGTTAAGGGGTCAAATTTCAACGATTTGACCTTTAAGAACTCTACCAAACCTCTCCGACATTTTTGGGTCTACACACTTGGAATTTTAGATATAGGTTCCCTGAACCTGGATCTAACTTAATAAAGTGGTTTGAGCCCGAAACAATAAATTTTAAGTGGCCATAATAGGGGTCAAATGTTTAAAAAATTAACCATTTTTTTTTGTTTTTTTTTTTTGCTTTTTTTGCACAGCATACACCTCCAAACACCCGAGCAACGCCGGGCACCCCTGCTAGTATATATATATATATATATATATATATATATATATATATATATATATATATATATATATATACATATATATACATGTGTGTATATATATATATATATATATATATATATATATATATATATATATCATAACATTGCTAGCAATAATATATAAGGCAGTAATAATGCGATTTCATACAGGTTATTCTGAGCCCTTTTCGTATAAAAATGTTCATATTTGCAACAAAATATGCTAATTCAATTTTGTCATCGAGAGAAAATACTTTACTTATATACTAAACGAGTTTATATTATTGCATTTTCTAAGCTTAAAAGAATATTTCTATAAATCGGAAATAGGCCTAAAAATAATAGCTACTTTCATACTTCTGTGGCAATTGCCGAGGTTGTAAAGTGCCAAGAATTTGGCTGAAATAGTGCATTCTTATATTTCTATCTTTAATCACTTCGCTAGGCTACTTATATAACAATACAATTTCGTATATGATCTTGTGGCTGATATCGTTTCAGAAATTACGATACGTGATGTGATTGACATCGTTGTCATGACTACGTGTCTCTAACTATTTTATAGAAACTCCGTTGCTACGTGACTTTTTCTCCACAGCAGCCGTCATAATGAAGCGTCCGTGCATATTTCGTGTTTATAAATGCTGAATCAGCCACGTTCCGACGG
>NC_136492.1:123649518-123699518 GCF_053919585.1 Euprymna scolopes
TTGGTATTGTTCACTGTGTTATATTAGAGATAGGCGGGTTAAGTCTGTGTGTTGTTGTATGCGCGTGGGTGTGTTTGAATGGGTTGGGTCCTATTTATGTGTGGATGGGTATATGTATATGGATGTGCATGGGAGTGTGCCTTGCATTTCATGTTTTTGTGTTTTGATATTAGGCTCTGTTCAGTTCAGGAGTGAATCTTGTGATTTTTTTTATTCTTTTTAAGTAAATAAAATAATTGTCTGTTTGGAAGATTGGCATTATTTTGAAGCTGTTTCCACTGAATGTGTGTACGTTTTATGAAACATAGATGTGTCTGTTTTCTGAAATTTTGATGTTGCTCTTATGTAAGGCCACTATATTTCTGAAATTTTTAGTGGCTCCTATGTAGTGTTTCTTGCATGCTGTGCATCTTAGTGCATATACTATATTTCTGGAGGTGCAATTTTGATCCTTTTTTATTTTGAATGTTTGCGCTGGGATTCTGAATTTGTATGCGGTTCCTTCTATTATTATGTTACATCCTCCACATCGTGGTTTGTTGCATTGTGTAATCTCTTTTGAATTCTGTTGAACGAGTTTTGAGGAAGTTAGGATATGTTTTAAGTTTTTTTGCTTGGCGTTTGCTTTTTCTTATTTTTGTTGTTTCTTGTAGGTTGTTTAGTTTGTAGTTCTGATTGAGGAGGATACGTTTTTTTGTTATCTGTGTAAATAATCCTGGATTGTTTGTGCTGTGTGTAGAGGCGCCTGAAAAAAATTCTTCCTTGTCGTGTTCTTTTGGGAGTCTTAGTTATTCTATTGGAACTTTTTAGCTAGTTAAATAACATTCTATATTAGTTGTAGTGGATATCCTCTTTTCCGCAGTGTTATTTGTAGTTTATTCAGTCTAGTCGAACGGGGGTGTCTGCCTGTTACTATGGTGCAGACTCTACGTGCTAGGGAATAGGGTATTACCTTTAGACAATTTTTAGAATGGTGTCTTTTATAGTGGAGGTATAGTTGAGTGTATATGGGTTTGTGGTAGATTTCTATGATGATGTTGTTGTTTTTATTGTTACCAGGATGTCTAGCAAAGATAGTTTTGTAAGCTTTATTCTAGTGTGAAGTTTATTTTTGTGTGTAGATTTTGAAGCAAAGTGTAGAGTTCTCTTATATCCCCCACGTGGTTCTCCAGAGGATACAGCAGTCATCTAGTTATCTTTTCCACGATTTTATAAAGGTTTTTTTTTAAATATTCCCGTACTGTCTCTCTATTCTTTCATAGGAAGGCGAGTGTAAGGATGGCATATTTCGTTGCCCGTTTCGTACCCATTGTTCTACTTAGTATTTGGATTTAGTTGTCTTTATTGATTTGGAAGGAGTTGTTATTGAGAGTAATGCCGATGGTATCAATCACGAATTGTTTATTGAATCTGGAGTGTAAATTCTGAGTATGTTTGTCAATCCAATATGAGATATATTTTTCCTAGGTTGTGTGGGATATTGGTATATAGCCTGCTAACATCGAATGTGTTTAGTATTGTTCCATCGTCTACTGTTTGTGGTGGGGAGCTAAGGAAGTGTGTGCCATCTCTTACAACACTTCTTACTAGATTGGTGTAGGGTTCTAATAGTATATCTATTAGGTTGCTAAGTCTGCTTGTTGGGCATAATGGTCCTGCTACTGTGGGTCTGAATGTGAGGTCGTTGGGGTTTGGGGGGCTTATGTACTCCGATTTTTGTATGTTGATGGGCTGTCTTACGTGGTTAGATTTGTGTATTTTGGGTTGCCCATAGAAGATTTTTGTTTTTGTTGTGAAGTTTGTGAGGAAGTGCTTTTTTCGTTGTGTACTATTGTACATTGTGCAGAGTTTTGTTATTTTAGTTATGGTTGTGTCGTCTATGTTAGAGCTAATTGGTTTGTAATAATTTTCGTTCACTAATGATTCTAAAACTTTTGTTTTATAGAATTTCTTATTTATTATTTCCGCTGCTCTTCCTTTGTCTGCTTCCTTTATAACTAAGTTGTTATTGTGTCGAATGTTTTTAACTGCTTGATTTTGTTTTTGGTGTTAGATTACGGGTGTTTTTTTTTCTTTTTGTTGGGGGTTGAGGTTCCAGAGCCTTTCAAAAAATCATTTAGTTATTTTGTGTTGTTATATTTGTTGGGGGAGTATGTCGGTTTGTTTTTCACTACAGAATCTTCTGTTGTATTATAATTGTTATTGAGTATATCTATGAGTCTAAATCGCTACCCTTACACTCGCTTTCCTAGAAGATTCATTTTATGAAAGGATAGAACAAAAGTACGGCCACAATATATAAACACTCTTCTCTGGAGAACCACGTCGGGGATATCAGAGAACTCCAGTTTGCTACAAAATCTGCACACAAAAATAAACTTCCCACTAGGACAAACCCCAACAGAACTACCTTCCTAGATATCCTAGTAACAATCAAAAACAACAACATAATCGCAGACACCTACCACACCTCTAAAGCCACCATCCTAAAAAATGTATAAAATCAATACCATACTCCGTAGCCCGTAGAGTCTGCATCATAGAAACAGACAGACACCTACACACATGTAGTGAGAACAGCTGCAAAATAATGCCAATCTTCCAAAAAGACAATTATTTTAATTAACTTACACAAGAAAAAATGTATCACAAGATTCACTCCTGAATCAAACATAGACTAATATCAACACACAAAACATGAAATG
Source organism: Euprymna scolopes (assembly GCF_053919585.1). NCBI lineage: Eukaryota > Metazoa > Mollusca > Cephalopoda > Sepiida > Sepiolidae > Euprymna > Euprymna scolopes. Next base: position 123,652,224 of record NC_136492.1, read on the forward strand.
CAAGGCACACTCGCATGCACATCCATATACATATACACACCCATACATAAATCAGAATTTACACATTAAAACACACACACACGCGCATGAAACAACACACAGACATAACACCCCTATCTCTAATACAACACACTTAACAATACCTACCCTACTTAACCCGGAAACCAACAACACTAGGAAACACCTAGGACCATAGTATAATATTTTTCTAACCCATCGCTCGCCCCTCAGGGGAGGAAATAATCTCTCATGACTGAAACAACTATCATCCCTTCTATCATCCCCCTCCCACAGCTATAACCCTCCAATTGCATCCTCACCCCTGGGGAACGAGATCTTCCCCACACTAGCAACCGATCCTGGATCTCGCCATACCCACATGAGAACACAAATATGTAGAAACATTAACAGCCCCCTATAAATATTTTTAAATATACTTATCTAACTAAACAAACATAATACAAAGGATACCGAAAAAGACTGAAAAGCAAAATCACAATACTATATTCAAAAATCCAAAAAATAAATATCTAGAATGAAGGCACACCTACCCTTATTTCAGATGAGCTGGCCCCGCTCGCCTCAAACATACACATTAATAACGCCCTTGGATCACAGTCACCTTCCTAGGGAAAAAATTACCTCATAATACTATCAAACAGTACACGCATTTCCAAACCAATAAAGAAAACACACACATACATCCTACCCTAAAGGAAAAGAAAAAAAACACAAGCAGAGGGTGAGAGTGAGGGAGAGAAACACAACACAGGAGTGACCACAACCGCCTCACAATATCCCAATAAAAGATAATAAAAGTTGAACATTCAAATGAATAGTAGACACTTACACGTTTCCGCCTTTTGGAAACACTGAAAATGAACTAGAAAATGCTTTTTTTTATATCCCCAAAACATTTTGAAAATGATTTCTAAAAAGGACGCTTCACAGAACGTCTGAAACGCGTTAAAAACGATTTCAATGATTTAAAAACAATATTACAATGATCTATACATATATGTCAATGAAACGGAATAATAAAATACTGTTAAACATATACATTTTTGGTAACTACCCCTTTTTAATATATATATATATACATATATATATATATATATATATATATATATATATATATATATATATATATATATATATATATAGGGGTTCAATCAATAAAAACAAAAAAATATATAAAGGCGACCTAGAGCATATACGGTAGAACGGAGACAAAAAAGGACAAATACCCTAATGTTTTGAATATAATAAACTAGTTGTGACCAAAGTGTCATTTCATTCGAACAAAACACCAAGAAACGTGGACACATTAGAGTTGGGCAACTTTTTTCCGTCTCCCTACACACATATATATATATATATATATATATATATATATATATATATATATAATATGGCTATGTTGAGACTAAATTTAAACTTGTTCGAAAAAATTATTTATTTAAGATTGTGAAATTAATAAATAAATATGAATGTGTCAGCTGACCGGACTCGAAGTTCGCTCAACAGAGCTTATATCGAGCTGGAATCGTCTTTGGAATCTAGATTCAATAGATAAAGTATAGTCGTATGTCCTTACCGGACCTAGCTGTACAAATTTAGAGGTGTCATTAAGATTTGTCATCATTTTAGTGATATAATCCTGGTGGTCATGTATAACAACACCAGAGCCTTTTCCGGTTTAGTGATAATAAGGTGTATATTCTGGCGTAGTGTTTTGATAACACGAACATGTTCATTACGCTATTTGGTTTCACTAAAGGAGAAAGGTGTACCTGCATATGGATGATCAATACCATTCAATTTCGCCTTAAGGTCACTAACCTTATTGTCGAAAAACTAGGAAAGTCTTGCAAATTGAGCCAAAAAAAATTCGAAATGGAAACTACCTACCTTCGGACGTTTTGAACAATACCCATAGCTCATCTATAGGAAAGCATCTTATAAATAAGCGTATTTGCGCTTTAAATTTTAGTGCGGACTTTTTTTTTATCCTTAGTCAGTCGCACTCTCTTTATCATCTTAAAATTCTAGAAACTATATATATATATTAAGACTCTGAGACCCTCTCTTTGCAAACAAAAAGAGAATCTCTTAGGGTGTAATCTAGTTTCTATTTAACAATTAATTTACCCCCCTCTTTTTTTAATATACATATATTCCCCATACTTTTTCATCTCCGATTCATGGATTCCCCCTTTTCTTTTTACAACGTAATTTAGCTCTGTTGAGAAAACGGCGAACCCGGTCAACTGACACATTCATTTTTATTTTTCAATTTCACAATCGTAAATAAATAATATCTTCGAACAAGTTTTAATTTAATCTTTACAGAGCCATAATAAAATTTTGTACCGCGCTAAAAATATTTAAATATATATATATATATATATATATATATATATATATATATATATATACAAATATATACACACACACACACACACACACATATATATATATATATATATGTGTGTGTGTGTGTGTGTGTGTGTGTGTGTGTGTGTGTGTGCGTGTGTATACCCACCAACTTCAATTAAAATCCAACACTCCCTTTCCTCACTAATTTCTGTTTGTAGACAATGGCATACACGATGATTGAAAATAACCCGTTCTCATATTCATTATATAGTAGAAAATTACCGTACATCGAAGGTTGTGGATCTGACTTAATATCTGTTATAATATTGTAAATGTTTAGCTGCTTTAATCTCAGTCAATCTGAATAATTCAAAATAATCGTCATCAAAGTTGCTTTCTTGACGGCTAGAAACTTGCTTTACTGACAGGAATTTTCGTAAATATTGTTATGTCGTATTGCAATATTGAACAAGTCGCTTCCTTCAGGCGAACCTATTTATATTTTATCAATGAAATACTTGTCCATTGTTTCACAACTGATCGGGATTATGGACTTCGGGAACACATTCTACTGCAAGCAGAACACTGTTATCTCTGAATCTAAATACAATGCACTAGATAAGTTGGGAGAAGTCGGGCAGTAGCTGCACAATGATTTTTCCATGGACAAATTATAGTAAATGTATACCGTAAGAATAATATATATAAACAACTCCTTCTTTCGCGAGAGAAAAATTCGAATTTAATAGCATCATGAATTTATTCGGTGTTCACACATAGATGTTTCCTTATACATTTAATATTCCAGATATTCGTAAATACTCTCTCCAATGACATGATTTTCATAACCGATATATGTTTTAAAGACACCCCACTCTTTAAGAGAAAAGTAGGCAACACGAATAAACGCATGCTATATTGCAAAGGCTGTAAGCCTAGAAGAGGGTAAGAAACGAAAAATGTACATCAGTTGTTATGGAACTACTCAATAGCAACGCCCTACCTCTATTTGAAAACAGAGAAATAATATTCAAATGGGTTTTGCTGGTAATATATCATAGTCGCATGATTAAAGTGTATTTTCTTCTGAAACAGTTATATAATATATTTGTTTCATAATAGAAGCGTTCTATGATAGTATTCTAATTTCTAGAAATGTGTTATAGTGTAATACTCGGCGGTCGTCACAGTGCAAACCTAGCTGTAACTTTGCAGTAATTTGAAAATGAATGCTTACGTAATTATACAACACTATCAGCCAGAATTTTTGTATTGCGTGTTTCGGTAGTATCTTATTATCCATCGTGATATCTATCCTCTGGAGGACTACTATTACATTATAAGGCCACAGACGTAGCATTGGATTTAGCACTTGGAATTAGGAGTTGTGCGTGCACCTGCTTTCGTTTAATGATAAAGGTTTTTCCATAAGGGGTGCGCCAACAGACTGATTCCCATAAGATATTAAACCCTCGAGAATCGAGAGTCTTGCCTGACTTTAGTTGAGTCTAGGCAAGTCTTGTATTTTTGTAATTCTCAGTGGAAACGTTTACGAGAACACAGCGAAAATAACATAGCATAGAATAATCAGTACATTAGACACCAGAAATATTAACACAAGGAGAAAGAGAAAACGAAAAGAACAGCAACGACCTCTCAGTTTTTTTTGTTTTTTTTTTAAGTTCGATGTTATTTATTTTTTATATCAAACAACCAATGGATTAGTTGCAATCAAATAAAACTATATAATTGACAGGCAGTATTAGCATCAAATAAAATGTTACTAGTGTAAAAATAAATGTGCCTTTCAATTTTCGCCGGTAATTAGTACGGCTAATAGGGTTTACCTATAGAAAAGTGTTCGCAACTAAATATCCAATGCGACGGCCCAACGGGCCCCTGAAAATGGAGGAAAAAGGAAGGTATAAGCACGGAAAAACTTTCTTTACTTTACAAGAGACGACTCAAAGGGTGTCAGTCGTATCAACGTGTTCTTAAAAAAATATAGCATATTTTTCTGTTTACAGGGGGGTACATACCTTACCTGACTTGCGGACACGGACTAGTAAGAGAATGTATCAAATTAGAGAACGTTTACCATCAGAGCAGGAAGATGTGCTCCATCATTTTTCTACGTGTTGTGAGATTACCGCGATTTAAACACAAAATCACCTCCTTAAACAGACGTAAAATTAGTGAAACCCCAACATAATATTTCGATTGTTTCTTTATTTGCCACCGATTGGCACGTTCATGACGTAATTTTCTGCATCATATCTAAAATTAAAATATTTTGACGTCTGATTTATTTTCTGTCGTCTACGTTATTTCTCATTTTGATTTAATAACAAATCTTGCAACTACCTTGTTGAGTCAGACCACCACTGTATTGCGTCTTTCTTCTGTTTACGGTGTTGATCGGTTTCCGTTCCTTACAATACTATTGTATACGATTATATCCTAGTCTAGAATAAAACACTTTGTGACTTTCGGAACACAACGTAAATTGTAATTCTTTGAATATACGCTTAATATTTTTTTAATATAATTTCCTCATTTACAGTCTACACACTATTCCACATGTTTGTTAGATAATCTAATGAAAATAATGCGAATAATAGAAATATATAACATTTAATATCAATAGTGTACTAGGACGTTGTAAGACATCAGCAGTATTGCAATTTTACCTTTAAAAATACGCCTTCTTACGCGTGAGTCTAATTCGACTTCGTTTTCATGGATCTGCGGTTTCATTCATTAAATTATTGGTATTATTTTATGGTGAAGTAAATAATTATATGAGCTCTACATAGAAAATGTTATTTACTAATACAAGTCCTCTGACACTGTACGTATTTATTATTGGCAGACTTTGCTGATTCGGTTCGACAGCTGTTTGTTTAATCGTTGTGTGAGTCGCCTCAAATTCGCACACGATTCCAGTAACTGAGATGTCAGTATATTGCACGGAAATAAAATCATATTTTTTGTGTGTTTCATTAATAATATTTGTTTTTAATTGTGTATTTACTAACCTTGGAAAAATAGCCAACAGTTTCTTTTTTAAACATTTATATCCTTACTTATATCATGATTATAAGTTGAATACTAGCATTTGTCATTAGCGAAATAATAAACGTTTTCATTTACTTTCTTAAGAATAGGCGCCACATTCTTAAAGAGATATAAAGAGCCAAACAAAGGGAATATAATAAAGAGAATAAATACTAAAGTTTTTGCGACATTAGGCATAACGATATACATATCTGAAATGCATAAATACAAAACTTAACCAAACATAAGCATTTAGAAAGTCATAAATAGCAGCCAAAATTCATTTTCGTTCTTCTTTATTTGGCATTCAACAGACAGCTACATTGTTTAATATACATTATAAAACATGAACCTGTCTCACCCGCCGCTGAATCTTTTGACACCAAACATGCACCTGTTTAGTTAATATTACGTTACATTTTAAATGCGAAGAGGTTGCATATAACGCAAGTCTCACACTTTTCTTTCATTTTCTTTCCTTTTTCCACTCTTTTTTTCTAGCATTATTTTTTAACATTGTATATGGTTCTCTTTTTATCTGTCATTACCTAAATGAAGATCAACATTGGTTTCATATTCTACAAAACCTAAATAATTCTTTTGTTTCGCTGTACGATTAGTCTGCCTCTCTGGGTCTTTTATGTTTAGACGCTCGGCGAATCCACAACTTAAATACACTTATTAAACAATCAATATGCTGAGAAAATCAAACAATAAAACCAACAATTCGATCAGGAAAATGGAAGCTTCGAACTTGGACACGCACGTATATGACTGGGACTTCTACTTAAAATATACAACATCTCAACATATTCAAACTTTCATAACATTTTAGTGTCCCTTGCCTGTATAGCGTCCATTGTATATTTTTAAATTCAAATAATCTATAAAGCATTCCTCTAGTATTCCTAGTTTCTAATTTACTTTTTTTCTTTTTTTTTTTACTTACGTTTGTAAAGATGTGCTCGTTTCTTAGTTGCTTTCACTTGTCAGCATCATTACGAAAAAATATCTGGATTCTTGTTTTATTACGTTAAATACAGGCAACCCCCTCTTGGAAATATTTCAACATACACTAAATTACTACTTGAAATTGCAGAGCTAATCGTTTTCTGTGCTCTTTTCACTCGTTTTTTTTTCTCTAATTTTCTAAAGTATTTTATGTGCCGCATTGCTTCCATATATCATATTTAATTAGTTGATATTTTTCTAGTAGCCATGCATATGGCACCATATTTTATCTTTATAGTTCAGATCAAGTCCAAACACCAGGAGGACATTATTTTTATACTGCACAAATATGTATATCTTGTTTGGCTAGTTGAATGTGTTTTCGATTTCTATGTAATCTTATATTCATATACTTAGTATCGTTTTTTTCAGGATTTTCTCATAATGGTGTGCCAGCATTTCAGGAAGACGAACTTGCTGACATCGAGATAATTATTATGTAACAATTAATGTTTTATCTCTGTTTTTCTTTTGCTTTCATTGGCTTTTGTTCTCTCAATTTACAACTACTCGAATTTGATAGCATTAAAAATCTATTAATTTTACGTATAAAAAATGTTTATTTAATTTACAACCAATGTTAATTTTAAAGATATATATATATATATATATATATATATATATATATATATATATATATATATATATATACTTGTACTTGTTTGTAGAAATATGAATCCCATACAGTGCTCTGTTATTAGGGGAAAATCTTTCTCGAAATAAGAGCAATATATTTTTTGTATAATATATACAGGAGTTTACATTTATATCGGTAGTCGGTACCGACGGCTTCAAGCCCGGTAGTTGAGGACGGCTTTAATGTCCTCCTCGGGCCCTCTTCATGAGATAAGAGATGAGAGTCGGCTGAAGAGAGCGCGAGGCGGACATTAAGAGCAGTCCTCAACTACCGGGCTTGAAACCGTCGGTACCGACTATCGATATAAATGTAAATTCCTGGATATATTATATATATATATATATATATATACACATATATATATATATATATATATATATATATATATATATATATATATAATTATTATTTTTTTTTTTTTTACTATAATAATTAAATAATTATATATGTATATATTACAATTTATCATGATAAAAATAAGATTTCTGCCAATATATGAAAAAAAACACATATATGACTCAATGGTATGCTACGTTCTTTAAGTTGTATTAAATAATTACCTATAATTTTTTGTCGTATTTAAAACTATAATAACATCAAAATGTATTTGCAAAAAGAACTCACACACATATGTCTATTTATCTTTATCAGTCTATCTAATTGTATATGAACTTTATTAACTTAACATTAACTCAAGATTAGAAATTCGGTTATTTAATACCAATAAACTAAAATATATTTTTAAAGTGCCCTTGTTGTATTTTCTGACAATAACTTCCAACTAATTTTGCGGACGCTGAGATAAGAACTAGCGACTTAGTTGCATGCGCAATAAAATTTAATCAACTTAAACAGATTTTAATATAATTTTATTAAATTCTTTAAGAGATTCACTGGTTTCTATAGGATTACAGAGTTGTTCGCTTAGTGTCTACTTGTCCAGTGAACACTATTGGATGTTTAAGCTGATAACGAAAACAAATTAGAAAACATAATTTGACTAGAGTCATATTATGTTTTCCAGTGTGTTTGACAGCTTTAACATCCAATATGGTTCACTGGTCAAGTAAACACTAAGCGAATAACGCTGTAATCCTATCGAAATGTTGGTTCAAGGCACTCAATCGTTAAGTTCAGAGGTGTTTTTTAACTAATATGGTTAGGTCGTTACAATAGTGACCAGCTCTCCCGAAACATGATAGGCGCCATACTTGGCACTTTAAAATGAAATAAGTTAAAATATATTGTTTAATATTATCGTATATTTATTGTTCTTTATTCTTATTGGGCGATGGATATTTTGGCTGTACAAATAGTTAATTCTATGTCTATTTAAGTAGTGAAACATACTTTACAAATGTTACATAGCGTTCTCATTGAAGTTATCACTAGGGTTATTATAGAGGAGCACCAAATTGACGTTTGGTGTATAGCATAAAAGTATTCCGTGTGCGTATGATCGTCTTGTTTCATATGCGGTTGTGTGTGTTCATATCTAATTGTTCATATGCTTTTGTGGGTAGGTGTTACACGCGTTTTCTTCGACATACCTTCCTTGATGTGTCGTCGATGTTGATCCATCTGGAATTCATCTTCTCTTGGATGGTGTCTGGTACCTGTTAGACGAATATTTATCCCTCCAAGGCGATTAATTGGTTTTATAGTTTTTTTTTTATTTATTTACCTTCCAGTTGTCGACACAGAATATGGAAGTAAATATTGCTTGCTTTGAACACGTCAGCGTCCCCCACCCCCAGTGAAGGGGAGAGAACAGCTATTTTGCCGTCCGTCTTCTTCAAAGCCCAAATCCAGTCTCACTGATCTAGCCAACCTGACCACGTCACTCATACGTAATCTGGTCAGCTGACCCTCGGTTCTGGTAAACGTGTCTACACTCCACGTTTACTCACCTCTCTCTCTATCTCTCTCTTTCTCTCTCTCAATCCATTCTGTAACATCATTTCCTACCCTTTTTATCAAAATGTATGCCGAAGGCAAACATTTTCTACTTTCCACATTTAATAAGAATGGGATATATATGCTCACCCCACTGGCAAAGAAAAATGTCATACCTTTATTCAATATACTAAGTAAAATAATATCAACACATAATACCATGTGTCGCTAATCCTTGCGCCCTCGAAGGTCAACAACTCCCTGTGACCCTATGGTCTCTTCATAATTTAAATCAGAATTTCAGGAGCATCCTTTATTCCCGTCGACACTACGCGTGATCGATAAACTCTCGGCAATCAACACAATAATAAAATCGAGGTCCATCTGCCTCTTCAAAACGGACTATCATCGTCCTTGGCTTTACAGATCAGCTTTTCTTCCCATAGGTAGCACACAAAAAAAAATTCCCATCCCAAGCCTTATTTTATTCATCATAAGCCTACTCTTATTACTAGTATTTTGTGGGAAACAAAAAAACTCTTATCATTCCTTATGGTGGGTAACCTTCTATTTTCCTAAGTACTTGCATACATATTTCATTCATTTTCTCTTATGCGATTCGTAACATAATGGCCACGTCAGCCATTGCACCCCCTCTGCCCCTTACGCCATGTCAGAGGGCGTTTCATTTGCTCCCTGAAGTTGATTACAACTAGATCCGCTCACCCTGGACAGAATACATTCCGTTTACTGCTATGTCAGAAAAAAACTTTTTTTTCCAAAGTCGGTAAGCGCAACATGCCTTGAAGACACATAGATTCACGGAAAACATCGGATTTCCACGTATGAATTACTCAAAGTTGCTCCATGTTTACTCTACTCGAAATCAATAGAAATCACGATAAAAAAAAATAAAATTCGAATCACTTCTCGAGTATAATGAAATTAATAACTACCCATGTAATTCAACACCGCTCCCAAATTCTAACATGTTTGCCACAGAAATAAAATTCCATTCACGCCACACTTTTTTCTTTCATTTATTAATTTAGTTTATGTAACCCTATATTTATCCTTTTTTTTCTAGATTACTTATGTGGTCAAAACGTCACTCATGTCGAATAGAACATTTATTATACATTTCGAAAATTAAAATTAATACCGACTGAACCTTTGACTCTTCAGAAACTTAAGAACTAGTTGATCCCTTATACATAACCCGGTAGTGTTATTATTATTATTATTATTATTATTATTATTATTATTATTATTATTATTATTATTATTATTATTATTTGTTACACTGTGTAAATCTTATTTCTTTCTCTTTTTCCCAATTTTATTATTACTATTATGATTATTAATTAATTAATTAACAACACGTTCTTTCTTTTATTAGTCATTCTTTCAATAAACCCCACAAGCAAAGATTCCATCTCCCCATTCTGCGAAAAAATACATGTCAAAGAACAAGAAAATGCTGCACAATACCGCTTGACAACACATCAATTACATACAAATAATAAATTAAAAAATACAAAAATATCCTATAAGCAATCACAAAGTCCCATCTCAGTAATAACAACATTCTAAATAACAAAACACAGATTCGTGGAAACCCAAAATTGACCACGTCATCACTCCTGAGGTCGGCTGCATAGTGCATCACCTTCCCTTCCACAGAATTCAAAATTAAAAACAAATCACAGTCGTTTTCAAAAACTACCTAGACATTTACAATTAAAATACATAGTCGTTTCTAAAATAAAATAAAACGGCTCACTTATAAAGTCTCAGACAATCCTAACACATCGATGGTACTAAAATTGTCCATGTCAGAAAAAAATTCCTAAGAAAAAATCGTACAATTAGTGAAAAAGGAAAAAAAAATAACATTTTCAGAACCTATCCATTGTTTTTCATTAAAAGTACATATTGTTTTTCATTAAAAGTTACACTTAGTTTCACAGTTTAAAAATGCAACAAAATATTCATAACACATATTTGTGATTGACGTGTTTATCTTTTGGTAAGCTGAAAGGCTCATTCCCGATCCACACTGTTACTAAAGTAATATGTTCTATTTCTTTTTTTTCTTTCTGGTTTACTCACTGGCTGTTCATTAAAACATTTCAATTTATTATCTGTATGTCTATCTTAATAGCTGATTTTTTTCAATTTCTTCTATTGTTTTTCCATTAAACGTTCTTTTTCCCTTTCTTTTTCTTTTTAACGTGCCGTTCTACACTTAATTCTTCTTATTAATTTATCATATAAATCTATCTATATATAATTTTAATATGTCTGTTTTTTTCTTCAGAACCATTTCTTTCTTTCTTTATAAGAGGTTCTTCATGTGTAAATGTATTTCTTTTCTTTTTTTCTTGATTATTTTTCTAATTCGCCTAGTGTTTTTATTGACCCTACGTTGTGTGTGTGTTGATTTTTATTTTTTCTACTGTTCTTTCTTTTTTTTTCCCTTTTTTTCCAAACATTTTATTGTGTTTTTCTTGTCCTTTTTTTTTTCTTCTTTTTACCCCGTGGTAACCGACGTTCTTGTTTTCTTCTTTTTTTCTTTTAAACCCACCCTTGCTAGGTGGTCTGGTCAGTTATGGCACCAAATTGAACGTTTGTTACATAGCGTTCTCATTGAAGATATCCCTAGGGTTATCATAGGGGGGCACCAAATTGACGTTTGGTGTATAACATAAAAGGATTCCGTGTGCGTATGATCGTCTTGTTTCATATGCGGTTGTGTGTGTTTCATATCTAAGTGTTCATATGCTTTTGTGGGTGTGTGTTACATGCATTTTCTTCGCCATACCTTACTTCATGTGTCGTCGATGTTGATTCATCTGGAATTCATCTTCTCTTGGAGGGAGGCTGGTACCTGCTATACGGAGATTTATCACTCCAAGACGATTAATTGGTTTTATAGTTTTTTTATTTACCTTCCAGTTGTCGACACAGAATATGAAGGTAAATCTTGCTTGCTTTGAACACGTCAGCGTCCCCCATCCCCAGTTAAGGGGATAGAACAGCTATTAAGCCGTCCGTCCTCTTCAAAGCCGAAATCCAGTCTCACTGATCTAGCCAACCTGACCACGTCACTCATACGTAATATGGTCAGCTGACCCTCGGTTCTGGTAAACGTGTCTACACTCCACGTTTACTCACCTCTCTCTCTATCTCTCAATCCATTCTGTAACACAAACATTTGTTACGTGTTGTATCTTTATTAAACGAACGTACCTGCAAGACATAGTAATATCACAATCCGTATCATAGCAAGTCTGGCGATTATCATAATTGTTGTTATGAGGTAATAATAGTGTGTAGCTCAGTCGCGTACCTGGAATGACAATAATTACGACAGAGATAGGCTCACAACCTTTCTGCTGTAAGGCGTGATGTTATAGTGACGAGAAAATGGCATGCCTCACCGGGTAGCGAAGTATGTTTTGGACCCTATCCAGGAAGGAAAGTGCCCTTTGAGTATTTTCTTATAGATATCGCATTTGGCTATTATTCAAGTGGTATCTTCTGAAACGACCAAATGAGCAAAAAATTTCTCGGATACTTTGGCACCAAATTTGTTGTATACGTTTCCTGTTTATCAGTCCCCGAAAGTTGTCAAAGAATGGCACTTTCTAGCATGGAACACATCTGTTCTAATAGGGATAAAGTGAGGATCACAAACTAATATAAAATTATAATAATCACTTAAGTAATTAATTGCGGCTGGTACCTATGACGCGTACAAATAAGTAGAAGTTCTCTGCCTCATAATAACTACATCTTAAAAACATAAGAAATCTTTCAGTAAGTTATTCTTCATTAATGCGTTAACGCAGATATGAAAATGTGTGTGCGTGAATACACAGGACTCAGCGTTTTCTTTTTAATGGAACACTAACTATCGCCTACTATAGTAAATGCGTCTTATTGCAAAATTCAATAAAAAATATAGATATTTTCAATTTACTTGTCACTTTGCTTTTCTGTTGATATAACATTTTTGCTGACAATGGTAATATTTCATTACAGGAAACCAGCCGACTTCAACGTTACGATTTTAATTAGTTAAAAACCAAAAGAAATTTTACAAATAAATTACTAACACCTAATTGAGACCAAATAAGATAAAATACATGTTTAGGAGAGGTTAGCTAGATGTCGGGCTATTTTATATTTACACTTCTGCGTTGCACCACACTCAGTGACGCTAGGGCAAGGATTTAAGAATACGGCATTAGGAGACGAGGAAGTATTAGTAATAAATGGCTCCTGGTATGTAGTGACTTTATAGGGTAAAAGTGCTATTTTGTTGATATCGAGGTTTTCGTTGAGTATGTTATTCGAGTGAGGACAAAATGCGATGTGTTAAACAGATCAAATTCCATTTAAATATATAGGTATATATTATATAGGTAATTAAATACCTAGTTTAATACATCAAGGTCATGGATGTGCGACATTACATTTATATAAAGACAACCCACATAAATAAAAATAGTAATACATGAAGAATCTACTGAACATAAATTCTCAAACTGTGGACTCAAAGAAAAATATAAAATAACAAATCTGTGTGTCAAGCAAAAATATAATAAACATTGATAAATGTTTTCCTGTAGACAACTTAAAAAGGCTAACATGCACAAAGATACAATAAAGATATTAATACTTTTTAAATACAAATAAAATGGGAAAACAGATTTATAAAAATGTCTAATTCTAAGGTACGTAAACATGAAATGATTTTTGAAACACATTGGATTTTTTGCTGCAGCCTAAAAGAGAAATAACTTAACTTGTGTTTCACGTGCAATTCACATATTTTATGAAGACTAAATTGAAGTCAGTTATTAAAACTCTTATTCATATCAATAGTTAAATATAAATTTAAGATAATATAATTTCGCAAGCATATTTATCAGATATCTATTTTAAATTCTAATGGAATAAATATGTGCCGAATTATAAATCATTAATAAGCATACATGATTATGTTATAGAATATGCAATGTAGAATGCTGTTACGTTGGCTGATTTTCAACAGAAAGTGGATATGATGTAAGCAGGTCTGGACTTCTCAGCAATCTGTTTAGGTGATATTCTAATAAGAACAAAATTCTGAAAAGCATAAGAAATATGTGATAATATACAAACATATTTAATATAAAGGATTCGCAATCCACTGCAAGCGAGGAATTACGTAGAGTAACGTGCTCGTAAATTCATGCTTAGATTCTGAAAATTTCTAAATTTATTCCGAGTTATGGAAGTTGATATATTGTTTTACTCTTTTCTGGGTAAATATTGAATATACGATTTCACTTACTACACATAGATTTGCCGTTTGCTAAATACAAATATAAGTGTGTGTTCAAATATTTATTTCAAATTCCATATTAAAAAATAAATTAATACTATTTATTAATAACAATGGAACCGCCTTTAATACCAATTATCCTCGAGACGATTTCGTTGCTGGAATAATATTTTAAAACTAACATTTCGCTATTATACATGATTAAATTGTGGACTGATTTTCATTGCAAATATTAAATAAGTAACTTCCTGTTTTCGTAGTGGTTGTACTGTTAATTTTTTAACGACAATTTAAATGAAGAATATTGAGTCAATGGATACTACATTTTACACATAGCGGCCTACTACGGATGTCATATATATATATATATATATATATATATATATATATATATATATATATATATATATATATATATATATATATATATATATACGTTAAATTCACTTCTTCGGAATAATATGTCTATAAGAAAACTACAACAGTGGCTTCTTTTACAACGGATCTCTGTTTCCTCTAAGAATCCAGCTATATATATATATATATTGATATTTACAGTCAGAAAATAACAAAATACACATAACATTCCAAACTAGTTAAGTATTTTAAGTCATGGTTGAAAGGGCTAGTGCCTTAGGTAAAACAATCTTCACAATTCTGTTCAAATTCCCCAATTTGATAGTAGGTTTTCCGAGCTAAATCAAACAAATTATAAAAATTCATCGATCAGAGCATTGAGCAATTAATACTCAGAGTAATAACAGCAGTCATAGAAATCCAAATCCTATATTAATATCAGGTTTCTATTGATTTACCTCATTTTTCCATCAGTTTTAAAAGAATGTTTTAATTTCAGTGAAAATGTTTCTTTAATTTATCTATCTTCAAACTGATCAACTGATACGTTATCCTCTTAAGGACAATCAAAGAATAGATGACATTTAATATATATATATATATATATATATATATATATATATATATATATATATATATATATATATAAAGATATATGTGTGTGCAAGAGATTAATGAAGTGCTAATATACTTGCAGTGTGTTTCAAAACACATTGAAAACAGAAATGCAGAGTAAATCGTGTTGTACATACCTGGTAGATAAAATAAGGGCGCATGCAATATTGCAATAAAAATGATCCATGTAAAAATTCCGATTGGCTAATATAACACAACGCAAAAAAAAGAAGGAAATTGCAACTATAATTCATTTAACTTATGAATTCGCAGATATTGCTATTCTTTCATGAACAAATCCATCGAAAGAGCTTTTATTATATATTGTATTCGCCAGAAGTGCAAAATTGGGGATCCTTTCTGCGATTCTTCTTTCTTAACTGTACACACATGCAGAAGTTCAGCGGTTATGGGGGCAGATATCTTGCTACTCATCTCCCTTCATAATACATTTGCAACTTTTTTTTTCATACAGAGATCACAACTTATCAAGTCCCGGAAGCCACTCAGGGATAAGGGTTAATGCAAGTAAATTACGTTAATGTGGAGATTTGATGAAGTGTTTACTTAAGGGGCGGTTCATTATGTCCCCGATAGCAACACCCGACTTCAAAGTGGCTTGGTATCTTGTTGTGGTGAAAATTGACTTTAAAAGAATATTGCGATAGACATTTAAAATCTAAGTATATATATATATATATATATATATATATATATATATATATATATATATATATATATATATATATATTTAAGCATATATACATATATTTATATTTATATTCATATATATATATATGCGTGTATATATATGCATATATACATATATATATATATATATGTATGTATATATATATATATATAAATAAATGTTACCATAAGTTTACTAAGGTAATCAAAATGGTAAACTTAAAATATATTATAAATATTAAAGAGTTAATATTTACAAGTAAACTAAACTCAGCCAGATATAAAAAGCTCAATAAAACCGAAAAAGAAATAGAGCTTGTAATATGAACAAATGATTAATAAAATATGTTAACAGACATCTAGAAAAAGAGTTAAAAACATATTTAATTGCACAAGATAAGTGGATAGTCCTTAATCCGCGGAGTTTCAAATAAATACTCTCCTATATATATATATATATATTATTCCTTAATTGGAATTTTTTTTGTTTTTATTTTGAGATGAGCATTTTTATGTTAATTTTATTTTTTTTATTTCGGACTATTAGTCTCATCTTTATTAGTTGTTGTTTGTTTGTTTTTTTTTTATTATAAAATTAACATAAAAATGCTCATCTCAAAATAAAAACAAAAAAAATTCCAATTAAGGAATAATATATATATACCAATCGGTACGGACCCGACTATGGAAGATCAGATAATAAATAAATGTGGATTTATAAGATCAAAGAATTCAACCTTGATCCCCCTTCGGGGCCCGTGGCGCAGTTGATAGAGACGTTGAATCTCTACGGTTCCAGATGAACATTGTCTGAAGATAGCGGTTTCAATCCCACCCAAAGCGTGCCAGAGGTAATTGGTCAAAAATGTGGTGAGACGACGACAACTACGGATGGCAGTGATGGCTGAGAATGCAGTTAGGAGATTCGAAGTTCCTATCCGTCGCGGTTACCACCTGACGAAGGCCAGAGGAAGTTGGCCGAAACGTTGTGAACCAATAAAAAAACAAACAAACAACAACTAATAAAGATGAGACTAATAGTCCGAAATAAAAAAAAAAATAACAAATACTCTCCTTCTCATCAGAGGGCAGGAATTAGCAAAATGCAGTATCGGATTTTGCATATAAAAGTATTTAATGAAACTACAAGTAAGTCAAAGGTCTTACTTGGTTAAAAAAAAGGGTGAGTTAAGTGAAACAGGAGGCAAAAGAAAAATAATAAAAAAGATTTAACATGAATGGATAGTCCGGTGAAGGGTAAAAATCCAAAAATGGTAAAATCCAAAATGGTCGAATTTAAAATTTCAATCCACTGCGTAAATGGTCCAAAATCATACAAAAGGCAGAGTTCCTTGGAAAAAAAGCACAAATGGACTGAATTTCAAGTCATTAAAAGTAAAGTACTAGAGATAATATTTGAAACACGTGTGTCAAGGCTGGATGAATCAAAAATAATAAGGCTTTGAAAAAAAAAAAAACAGTGACTATTTAAATTTGAAAAGCAAGGTCAAATATGGCGATTGCCGGGAGCTGGTGTCTTGTTGAAGTAGGAAGTTGGAAATACAGAAATAAAGATTGCTGAACTCACACAAGAATTCGAGAAAATTATGTATATTAAATTGAAAATATTACAAAGAAAAGGTTCTTGCAAAACTAATTGTGTTTGCGGATTTAGAAGTCCAATAAAAAGTTATTTATCGTCCAAAAGTCTTGGACGGCTCCCTGAAAAAGTTCAATCAAAATTCGGCGGCAAATTTAGGAGAGATTTTCCATAGTTGTCTATAGGCCGACGATTGATTCAAAAAGAGAGCGAATCTGTTTTTCCAGAATTCTGCTTATATTAAATGTTTGTTGATTGGCCAAGGAGCTTCATCCTAGCCAATCAAAATAGGGCTTTCAGAAAGGAGAAGTGGTCGATATAATTAGTTTGAACAAAGGGAGGTAACTACTTTTTTATACTCTCCCAACAACAACAAATAATGCGACGATTGAAATCGTTGCATGCTATATAAAGGCAATCAGGTACAATATTTGTGATTGCTACGTAAAATGTTTAAATTAAATTGTACAGAATATTCTCTTTAATAGAAATATTTAACAGGTAGAATATACCTTAATGTGTTGGGCATTATTATGGCCCATTTACAATGCATTTTTTTTTAATAATAAATGTATTCAGGATTAGATGTGGATTTCTTGATCCTTTTAGGCCTCTAATTGGCCATTTCTTCTGAAGGTTCCAATGGGTCCCTACATTCTTCTATAGGGTGGGGTGCAAATTCATCAGATTCCTCATCTGCTGGGGTGTCAGGAAAGTTGTTATGAGTGAGTGATAAATCCAACGGATATAAATGTTTGAGGCTATGTGTTTCCACTGCACCATCATCTCTTTTTATTCGAGCAGAACGAACCTTGCCATCGTTGCCACTAAATAGCTCAATAAGGGCCTGGCTTTGCCGGATTCTTGACGAGTATTACGTCGTTGATATTTATTTGATTGTGAAATTCGATTTCGTGTAAATCCTTGCAACTCTCCCTCAGACTTAGCAAATATTCATCGTGCCACATCTCTTTGAATTTAGATATTAATTCCTCTCTGCTTTCCAAGGTACTCACAAGGAGAGACCTAGTTATTGGTTCTGTCTCAACCAAACTGGGTGTGTCAGATTGGAAGGAGAGCTCACAGTTTATATTTGGATGTGTGTTAAGGGAAGCAGATCAATATCGGTAGAGCATCTGTAGGTCAGAAGTCGAGATTTCACGGCTCTTTTGATGTCTGATAGAAGGGTTAGAAGGTTAAAATAACTGGTTTGTGATCGGCCAAGTGTGTTGAATAGGCATGACTTTATCACTCTGATATTCTTTCCCAAGTACTTCCAACCCAAGGGGAGTATAAGGGTATTTTTATGTGTTTAATGCCAGCGCTTGAATATGAGTTACAGAACTCATTACTGTTTATGTGTTGTTTAATTACATCACCAATTAAGGCTGCATTAAAGGAACGTGCATTGTCACTGTATATGTGACTGGGAACTCCATAGGTATTTGAAAACCGAATCAAGGCTTGAATGAAGGCTTGTGTGCTCATATCAAGTACAGGTTCAATGTGCACAGCCCTCACGTTATTACATGTGAAAATTAATAAATACATTTTATGAGACTTTCCATCTCTTTGTACCCAGATGTGAACTGTGTAGTCTATGCCTGTGTGTTGGAAAGGATTGATTAATCTAACACGGTGTTTTGGCAAATTTATCAATTTTGGGTATTTGAAGGCTAGGCTGTTGAATTTCCTACAGGTATTGCAGTTAGAAATGACAGTCTTCACAGACTGTCTTGCCTGTGGGACCCCGTATCCGGATAACCACAATTTGGTCACTGTCGTACCAATACCCAAATGCCTGCATCGATTATGGCCATCCATAATCAGTAATTTTGTAAGAGAGTGATGTTTTGCAAGCAATATTGGATAGATTAAATTGAAGTCATATCTTGTCGAATTGGCAATTCTACCATCCACTCTCGAAATCCCATCAGAATCGATTAAAACGTTAAGATTCTTCACCAGCACTGGGATTTCCCTGTCAAGAGGATTCTTCAAATAAGCAATTTCCTTTTCAAACGATTGCAATTGCATCATCTTTATCAGGTAATTCGTGGCTGTCTGTTTTGGATCTGAATGTTCCTTCACTTTTCTCCATCGATGCACATACTTGAATACGAAAGCAGTTGATCGACACAACTTGCTGAAGCCCGATAACTTGTCAAATGGAATCAGTGGTTTCCTAACAGCTTCACTCAATGTATTATGGCAAACACTTTCCACATGACACTTATTTTCCGGGCTCAGACAGCTCAAAGTACTCGTAGGCCACTTCTCAGGTTGCTCAACAAGCCACGCAGGTCCGCATGTCCAGTAGTCCAATCCCTGTTTAAACTTTTCCAGAGTGATACCACGAGAAAGAAGATCAGCCGGGTTGTCGACAGAAGGAACATATTTGTAATGAATGCCCAACCCAAATTCCTCACTCAACTTCTCCTTCATTTCTCGAATATCTTTAATTCTGTTTCTGGTATACAGACTCTTTGCCTTTATCTTCTCGGTGAGCAACCATGCCAAAACAACTTGCGCATCCACAGAAACAAAAACGTCCTCTATGTTGACACCAGAGAAGGATCTCAGTATCATAGTTAAAGCCTTGAATGCAATATATACTGCAAGAAACTCCATCATAGGTAATGTCTTTGTCCTCATCGGGGCCACTTTAACCTTAGAAAATATTATGTGAGACTTCCCATTTTGCACGCCATATATGACAAATCCATATGCCTGTGGTGACGCATCACAGAACAAATATAATTTATGTTGGCTACCAGTGTCTATAGCATGTCTTGTAAAAAATAGATCACCTAGACCAGAACGGTCCTCGGCCTAATTCGACCAGGTAGTCATTATGTCAGTAGGAATCTTTTCATCCCAACCCAACTTGAGCAACCACAATCTTCGGAGAAGTATTTTTGCCCTAATTGTAACCGGAGCACATAGTGACAGTGGGTCAAATATTTTTGCTGCCTGGGCCAAAATATCCCTTTTTGAGAGTATGTTCCTCTGAACCATAGTGTTAACAATGCTAATAGTATCCAATTCAGGGTGATATTTATATCCCAAGACCTTTTCGTACTCGCAACCATGCTGCACGATTCTGTCATCCTCCGTTATAATGTCTCGAAGAGGCTCATAGTTGGAGTTACACGATCTCAACTGGAAATTTCCCGTCTGCAGCCGAGGCACGGCACTCTTATAGAGACTGATTATTTCCTCAGAAGAATTGTTGGTCATACATAAATTGTCGACATAAAATCGATTTTTCAGCATCTCAGTACATGCATCATTCGGAAAACGGCTGACATGGTGTTTGAGAACGTAATTTAAAATGAATGGGCTTGCATTGAAGCCAAATATCAATGTACAATATCGGAAGCAAAGCAAATTGTCTCCATCTTTTACGAAAAAACAAAATCTGTTTTTGTTCTCAACCGACCGGAGTTTGATCATAAGAAATGGCTTTCTTATGTCTCCCAATAATACATATTTGTTAGTAAGAAATAAGAGCAACAGTTCAAGCATGTGATTCATCATGTTCACACCCGGATAAGATGCTTCATTGAGGGAGTAACCACGCCCGGTCTTCAACGAACAGTTAAAAACAGTCCGGATTTTAGTGGTTACCTGTTGATCAGACTTAAAGACCGGTCGATGGGGTATCCAAATGTATTTGCAGAAATCTTGTGGGCGACTTCAATTCTCTCGATAATCCCTTTGCTCTCTTGCTGAAGAAAAATATCAGTAAAGGTCTTATCCAAGTCCCTTTTCTCCAATGAAAGCATGTTCTGTCAAGCACTTTAAGAGCGACTTGATAGTTAGAGGGAACAGAATCGATTTTGTCTTCATGGCAAGGTAGATCCACGAAATAAGAATTGTCCCTGAAGTCGATAGACTTCCTGAGGTTTTCAATCCTATTTCTGTCATAATCACCAATTAGTTCTTCGTCATGGGAAGCAGCAGCTGAGTCCACAGCAAACATTTTTTCCAAATTCCGTTCCACGTTGGAATTCTCAAATACATCTGGAAACGGATCCGGGTAGGAAGACTTGGGTTCCAATATGGAATTCAACTGTCGTTCAGGGCAATGGGCATATTTGGATATTGTAGTAGGATAATTGACAATTGTTTTGGAAATTCCACATCTCACAGGACTGACTTGATGAGTATACAAAAAGTGTTGTACATTACCAAATGGGGCAATCCCTTGAGGCAAATCCCAGGCCTGTCCATTCATACATTTAATGATCATGGAACCCTCCATGAACTGAAATATGTCAACTCCCAGGATACCCTGAATTGTTATGGAATCACCCAGTTTTTCATTTGAAAATGCCAATCTGTGTTTCAACTCATTCAGGTTGGACTTCACTTGGCCAAAGCTGGCGAACTCAAACTGCATACTGAATCCATCATCGATTAAAACAGGAATAGGGAGTTATTTCCCCTTTCCCACGTTAACGTTCAAGACAACCTGTTCAAATCGCTTCATAGTCACATCCGCATAGGTCTTCATTTTATAATCGGTTGGATCAGAATTTCCATCAGGATACTTCAGCTCCTTTAATATTTTCTTAGAAAAATATGAACGCTGACTCCCTGTGTCCAATAGGCAGTTAATAGTAGCTTTCTCAGATCCATAATTTAAAGAAATAGATACAACAGGCAATATGATTTCGTTTTCATAAACGTGAGAGAATAGAGAAACCACTCTCTTAGTGTTGCACAGGGGTGCAATATGCGCCTTTGAAAGGCATAAGCTGCACGTGAGGAGTGATTTGCTCTGGAGTCCAGGACAATTCTCACTTTTATGTTTTAAGCTGGAACATCCTGTACACAGTTTCAGTTGCTTGCACCTCTCAACTCTGGCTTCATAAGATGCAAACTTGGTGCATTTTAGCATAGTGTGGCCACGTGATGTGCAAAGTTTGCAATATGCCCCAGAAGAGCTTGTAGTGAAATTCTGTAGAGCAGCATCACCATTCTTTTTTTCATAGGTCTTGACCTGCCCTTTATCATTCTTCGAGGGGTTTTTCGTAACCCGAAAAAGTTTTTTATTTCGAGACAGAGCACGAACTGCCTCATTGTATTTTTCAAAAATTTGTGTTAGAGACGGGTAACTCGTGCCCACTCTGTGGTTAATTTCCCTTCTCAAGGCAACTGGCAACTTTTCGTATATAATATGGCTGACCAGCAAAAATCCGGGGGAGTTCTCCTCAAAAAAATCTATCAGATATGAAGTCCTCAATTCGGATAAATCCGCTCTCACCTCAGCAAGGTATCGCTTCACAGCCACAAATTCAGGGTCATATTGAGGAGAAGTAGAAATGATCTGCTTGAAGATCTCACTTATTAAAAAGGGACATCCAGGAATTCCTTGGTCAGCAAATCCACTGCTACATCGTAATTACCATCCTCCAAGGTCAGATGGGAAACCAATTGCAAGGCATAGTCACTCAAATACCCTTTCAATAAGGCTAATTTTGCCCTACCGGAATCAATAGACAGAGTACAGTTTTTGAATTGAGCAATAAAAATTTTATATTCAAATTTGGAAGGATTGATTCCACTAAAGGCGGCACACTGCAACTTGGGCACAGAAAGCAAAGGTACAGAGGTAGGTTCATTTTTCCGTGATGTGGTGGGGTTTTCAATAGTATTTTCAATGTCGGCAAGGCGATCATTAATATTAGCTCGAAAGCCAATTTCCCTCCTTTGCTCCTCAACAAATCCACACTCCCTTAAATCAAGTTCTGCTTTTATACACAGCCCTTTAATTTTATCATTCAAGGAGCGGACCTCAATCTGCAACTCCTTAATTATAGCTTCTTCCTCCTGGACGGTTTTTTTCTAAAACCTTCGCGTTCTTCCAACATGTCCGTGTTAAGGGAAATATCTTCCTTTAACACGTTTCTGGAGTCCATGAGCGCCCTAACACCCTTCAAGGTCCGGAAATCATCCATTTTACAGTTGTTTTGTTTTGGGAAAGGATGATGGTTTTCAGTTGTTTTTTTTTTAAACAAGTTAAATTTTGTGGGAGTATTGTTGATAATGTATGTGTATAGGCCGAGAAGAGTTATGGCCCTTGGACGTAACTTAGCATAAATGGAGTTATGGCCCTTGGACGGAAATTGGCATAAGTGGAGTTATCGCCCTTATATAAGGAGGCCATGTTTATTTACATTCGTATGTACGACGCCACGCTCTTGAACGAATGATGCCTGCTTTACGCGAACTTCAGTCGGTAGAAAGTTTCAAACTTTTAATAATACAACAGGAAATATTATATTATTTGTTCATTTTTTTGCTTTGGAACGAAATATTTTTTTTTTCTTTTAAAATGTTCATTGAATTTTAAACCCTTAACAAAGGCAGAAATATTATTTGTTCGTTTTCTTTTTTTTTTTTTGGAAACGAAATACTTTTTTTTCTTTTAAAATTTTCATTGAATTTTAAACCTTTAACAAAGGCAGAAATATTATTTGTTCGTTTTTTTTTTTTGGAAGCGAAATAAATTTTTTTCCTTTAAAATGTTCATTGAATTTTAAACTTTTAACAAAGGCAGAAATACTATTTGTTTTGTTTTTTTTTGAAACGAAATAATTTTTTTCCTTTAAAATGTTCATTGGATTTTAAACCTTTAACAAAGGCAAAAATACTATTTGTTCGTTTTTTTTGGAAACGAAATAATTTTTTTTCCTTTAAAATGTTCATTGAATTTTAAACCTTTAACAAAGGCAGAAATACTATTTGTTCGTTTTTTTTGGAAACGAAATAATTTTTTTTTTAAATGTTCATTGAATTTTAAACCTTTAACAAAGGCAGAAATACTATTTGTTCGTTTTTTTTTTTTTGGAAACGAAATATTTTTTTTTCTTTTAAAATGTTCATTGAATTTTAAACCTTTAACAAAGGCAGAAATACTATCTATTCGTTTTTTTTTAAGTGGGACTTCTCAAATTGGTATTCCTTTTCCATTTTCCTTGCCAATATCCTCAGGATTTCAAATTTTCTCTTCCCTTTTAATTTTTTTTCACAACAAGCTGCTAAACGTTATTTAGTTTTGCAAAATATGGCGATTGCCGGGAGCTGGTGTCTTGTTGAAGTAGGAAGTTGGAAATACAGAAATAAAGATTGCTGAACTCACACAAGAATTCGAGAAAATTATGTATATTAAATTGAAAATATTACAAAGAAAAGGTTCTTGCAAAACTAATTGTGTTTGCGGATTTAGAAGTCTAATAAAAAGTTATTTATCGTCCAAAAGTCTTGGACGGCTCCCTGAAAAAGTTCAATCAAAATTCGGCGGCAAATTTAGGAGAGATTTTCCATAGTTGTCTATAGGCCGACGATTGATTCAAAAAGAGAGCGAATCTGTTTTTCCAGAATTCTGCTTATATTAAATGTTTGTTGATTGGCCAAGGAGCTTCATCCTAGCCAATCAAAATAGGGCTTTCAGAAAGGAGAAGTGGTCGATATAATTAGTTTGAACAAAGGGAGGTAACTACTTTTTTATACAAACTGACCCAGACAAAAAGCGCGAAAGTTAGCGTTAATAATTAGGTCAGCTTAGATATGCACGTGAAAGTCTCAGAATTAATTTAAGAAAACTGATTAGAAGAACAAATAATATATATATATATATATATATATATATATATATATATATATATATATATATATATATATATATATATATATATATATAAACTACGTCATAGGATAATGGTCGTAATAAAATTAAATGGAGTGGAGAGTAAAATGTATTCTGGTGTTTTCATTATATATGAAAACTTGATATTTTTTTATAAACAAATCTTTCTTCGCTTAGTTACATCGAGTAAATTTTTAATTCAAACAATATAAAAAATCACGAAGAAGTGTATCTTACAAAACCGTTGCATAATAGCACGGGCACTTTTTATTTGAAAAATAATTAGTAGTTTTACACAATATCCTTTCTGAATTTTGGCGATGAAGATTGGTTATACGTATTGTTATGTGTCAGACTACTGCTCTAATCTCAAGCGTGGTTTTTACGAGTGTCGTTCGATTTAACCTCCAACATTCTTCAGGTATACCTTATCGAACTCGGAAATGTTTGAGGAACTTTGGAATTTAGACGGAATTTCGAGCGGAACGTTTTATTTACTTCACAGAGGGAGCTTGCTCTTGTTTCGTCTGCCATGACTATATAGAGGGCATATGTAATTTGCAAATGTATTTTTTCTGGTTGGCCACACTAAGGGGTGAACTTTCAACCTTCGGGAGAATATCCCTATTTTTCAATTGATGTTTTCAGGTACTTAACCACTGCGTCACGGGTCTTTGTGAGCAATTCTAGTACGAATTGTTTGAGCCTAAAACTCATATTTATTTCTAGGTCGCAATGTATTACTAATAATTATTACATATTAATGCATCTCTATACTTATTACTTGTATATATTAATTACTTTTCTTATTACTTGCATATATTATCGGTTGTTTATAATTAGTGGTTCCCATATCGTATTGAATTCTATACTAGGTTTACTTAGCAGTTAGTAATTCCCCAGCAAATGCGCTGCAGTTATGTCGTCTTAATCCCCGCCCTTCCCCTCTGTCAATAATGTGTACTTCGTTCCATAATAGTAGACGTTTTCTCTCTTTCTTCCAGATATTGTCAGCTATGCCTGATTTCCAATCTCTCAAAGTACTACGGATTTCCGATGTTCTTTTAACCGTACTGTCAATTGATACCACGTATTATCTTTGTACAGCTTTCCACATTTGCATGGGAATTAATATAAGCAGTTTTTAGTCATGCTTTTTTCTTTAAAAAACTTGACTACAATGATCTGTTTCCGGAGAATTTAATCAGTCCTGTATACTCTCCTAATGATATATGGATTACATATTCGTTGAAGTTTTCAGATAAGCCCTTCATACATGACACACCAACTGATAAGCTTCTGGGTGTTTTCCTTTTGTGGTTGGTCAACATTACTTAGCTATGATGTCATGCTCTCCGGATAGTTGTTTCGGTGGATGAGGGATTATGTAAAAAAAATCCATCTCCTCTTGATCGATCTGCACTGATGTTACTCATATTGCTTTTGCTAGTTGTTGTAGGCAACGTACGAATCGTTTCTTCACAATATATGGATGGTGCGAGTTTAAGTTTAGGTCCTGTCTCGTAAAGTTGACCTTCGGTATACTTGTGACACGGACCTTTGACATGTGCAAGTTATCAGCACATCCAGGAACGATAATTTATTGTTATGTTCTTTTTAAACAGAATGACTAGGAAGATTAACCAATCCGCAAATGTTGAGTTTAAAACTTGAAATTTTAGATGCAAGTTGCTTGGATATCGATCAATTTTTTTTAATTTGATTTCAGCCAAAAATAAATGTAAAGCTGAAGTAAAGTTGGGACAAAGTTTTTAAAAATTCACTTCTGCCATCTCTACCAAATAAGTCAGTAATTTCCTCTCTTAACATTTGATTATTTGTATAAAGCGCATTCAGACATAAGGAAAGCTTTTTAATCGGTCATTGGGCAAACATTTTGGGCAAAAGATTTTGAATTGGCGGTCTCTAGCAATCTATCTAGCATACTTTAGGGCTAAACAGTTGACATTATACACAATGGGTATTCAGAGATACAGCAAGGTTTTTAATACGAGTTTTTGCGAGAATTTGACTGCCAAGAGTCAAAAGTCGAATGAGTTCATCATTGCAGATACTATCAAACTCATCCGTCAATTTTTCTTCTAAACACTTGACATTTTGGAGGTAGGTAACCTAAACATTTGTCAAACTTTATATATATATATACATATATATATATATATATATATATATATATATATATATATATATATATATATATATATATATATATATATATACTTCGGCTGAAAAAATGCGAAGCTCGTAATCACGACGGGTCTAAGTGAAATCCTTTGCTTGACAGAGGTGCTAGTCTTGCGGCACTGATCACTTGTGATACAACGAAACAGGACTGTATGTCGATACTACCAATATATTTTAAATCCCCCTCCTTTTGGGGTTGACCATTGTCGCAAATAATCTCACTCGCTACTTAGTTTGTCTGAAAAACATGCAGTTTGAGCACTTTACAAGTGGCTGACGGATGTTTATTGTAATAGTCATTCGGAGTGATTAGTTACGGACATCGCTTCCGGAGTTGATGGGTAGAACTGCCAACTGCCATCACGGCGGTTCTAGTCCCAATACTTAGCTTAGGAGAGGTGCTAGTTTAATAGCACTGAGAAGTTGTGATACAAAGAAGCAGAACTGTCGATGACTACAAATATATATATATATATATATTTATATATATATATATATATATATACATATATATGTGTGTGGGGGGTACATGAAGTTATGAACACTACCTAAGGCCCGATCAAACGGGAGTGAAATTGTATCATAGCAAGAAAATCTATTCCTATAATTCACAGAATAATTACTTAATGTGTACATATACCATTTTTATTGAGACAGCGAAGGTGAAAATATAACAACGGGGGTAGGTTTTTTGCCACGTCGGCTGGAGGGAAATAATCGTGACAGCGGAATGAGGAGCCGAACTATTTACAACGCAGCGTAGCTCGAGGCGTTCCCAATTATAAAAAAAAAACTGTGAGAGCCATGGAGGCAAAAAATCTGGTGCAACTAGCCAGTAGCGAACTCTAAAACAATTTTTTGTAACAAAAAAAACTGAAAAATGATGAGGCCTGTAGGGAAGCGAACTCGAATAACATAAGTTTGTAAGCTAATGTTTGTTTTAATGACAACGTTTACGGAATTGATACGATATCAAAAGCTTTGTTTATTCGATGTAATACATAACGATCTATTACAGCCTGAGCGGTCTACACCTCAGTCTAAAATCATTTTCTTACCCCTTTATAAGAAAACTATATTTCCACAAGAAATAATTTAATATTTTTGCCCATTTTTGGAAATTATTTGTCGAAGAGATCATTTTAATGTTGCACAGTTCGTGCGTGCATGATGCGTTTTTTATCCAGTGCAATATTCTTTAATCACTTAAAGATTGGGCTTGACCCTTTTAAATAGAAAAATAAACGTAGTTCTTTCATCTAAAATTTCTGACATTTTATAAACGAGACAGCACATAATTATCGCTAGTAAATGTCGCCCTGATTACGGCAGCGCATAAACAGAGTGTGTTAAAAAACATTCATGCCTGGCACATTTCGTATTATAATTTCCTGTTTTCTCTGCGGGCAGGAATCGTTGATAAATCAAACTAAGCGTAATCTATAGAGCGCTTTATTGTGAATTAAGTAATGCACATCTAGTAAACTTTGATTATATACATCATTTTAAATGTACGTATATTGGTATCTCTGCCTAAAACTTCGATAAAAGTGACAAAATTTCACGATATCAGTATCGTTTTGAAGCCGACACTTCCGACCACCAATATCGAAAAATTAGCTGAAAAAAATATTCTTAGCCCCTAACTGAGAACATTCCTATAGGGAGACGTCACTTTTTCCGCCGATGTCTTCGAAAATAATCCAATATTTGTTAGCCTTAATAAAACCTTTGTCGCTTCCGGTTTGGCGATGGACTCAACTGCAAAAATGCCACTTTTTCCGCGTCCAGTTCTTCCTTCACGGAACGGGTTCGAGCCTGCCTGCCTGTCTATTAGCACTTTTTTCTTCTTTTTGCTCAACACACGCCTCCAACCCCCGTGTAACGGCGGACATCCACGCTAATATATATATATATATATATATATATATATATATATATATATATATATATATATATATATATATATATATATATATATATATACACTCTCTCTCTCTACACAAACACACCACACACACACTCACACGCACACACATATATATATATATATATACATATATATATATATATATATATATATATATATATATATATATATATATATACATATATATATATATATATATATATATATATAGGGGGATGAATGTGTGTGGTGTGTGTGTGCATGTGTGTGTTTGTAGAGAGAGAGACAGATTGAGAAAGAGATGTACATATGTATTTACATGAAGATAAACTGTTTATCCGAGTTTTTAAGACATGCTTCAATTTAACGTAAAAATATTATCAAGGGAAGTCATACATAATTTTAATTATGCAGCATGAAATGCAGCGAAAACACTGACAAATGCAGCTCAATATCATTAGGAAACAGAAATAGATTTATTCATAAGCGTTGAAGCGTAAACTACAACGAAACACACTAAGCAAAGGTGTCCTCTACGTGACTGTCCAAGGCTTAAACAGATAACGGTCCCCCTAATATGTACATAAATATCGAATACTAATTTAATACAGAAATTAACAATTCCAGCTAAATATGTTGACTTTTATTCACCCATGAAATGCTCACGTGCGAATTGCAAGACTTTTATACTCTCACTCTTATTAGTTTTAAAATATTGATGATTGATTTGTTTGTATTTCTTTCTCTGGGACACGTTATACCGTCTAATATAGACAAAGCTGGTATATATATGAATTCTCGGACAGATATAGGAACTTCGATTTCTCTTATTTCGAAATATGATTTTGTGCATTGGACGATACTTATCAGGTGTTAATGAAAATATTAATCTGGATCTGTGTTTTTTTTTCAATCAATGCTGCGCTATAAAATGGCTTGACAATATATTCAATAAAAAGGTCTATGGAAATTAGTGATTGATCACATTTTAGGTTCATTGTATTAGTTTATCGGAAAATAATTCAACTCGCATCAAGCGTGATAAAGGCAAATCATCTGCAGTACAATTCTTTGAATGACCAATAGTGTGGAAATGCATTCATTAGATGTAAAATAGTGAACCAGAGTCGATTGTGTACGCGGATTGAAGGGTTACAATTAACAAAGCTAAGTCAATGTTAAGAAAATATATAATCAAAGCTGAAATACAAAAAAAAAACTTTCCCATAAAATCAGTGAATGATATTAATGTTACAAGAAATAGAAACGTTCACCTAGATAATGAGTACATTATATATTCTAGACATATTCAACATAATAAAACATTTAGAGAAAGTTATGGTTTTTTCCAGAATGACTCTAGCAAGAACCGTCACGCGAAAGGTGTGTGGTAGATTGAATTATATGTCTAACACAATTAAAACCAATATTGTAGATAAACATTAATAAAAAGAATATTAATACTACCATCACAACAATAGTATTCTTTCTACTAATACGCGCGCTACTTCTAAATATAATAAAACATAAAATAGTAAATAATGATGAAACAACACGGTACAATTAATATATAAAACATGGTCACTTCTCTTTCTAATTTTACTTGTAATACATCTGGACCTGTTTATAACACTTAAGAAACTGCTTATAAGAGAATGCTTATGGTGTGATAAAATTTTATAATGAATTTGCATTATTGCAACAACCATTAGTTATGCTGATTTTACACTGGCAAGAATTATCGCTTTTCGTTTTAATCCGAATGGTAACATACACCTACACGCTCCTATTCCTCTTCCTGCTTATTTACGACATGTCTGTTTATCTCTTTCCGTCTTATCGCTTTAATATTTCTCGATCCTCCAAAATTCTTGGATTTAAACTTAATGCAAACACATTTGGGGGAAGGATATTAGTAAATCAGTTTAGTTGTCTTTATTCCATATTTTGTCAATTTAATATCCATTTTTTTTATTTTGTTGCAGTTATTATATTCATAACCAGCGCCTGTAATTCATGTTTGTTAGTTTCCGCATGCCACACCTTTCCTTATATTCCATTCATTTTCATTTTTGTTATCTTATCATCTTCTACTAATACTGATGATCTTTTCTATTATTTTTAACGGTTTGGTCCGCATTGCACCTAGAGCTCCACAAAATTATAAGTGTTGGCTTAGAATTAGTCAACTTAGTTATCCTTATGCTCTTTCCGTATTCTTGTTTTTTGTAATAAATATAAACACAACCAAAAACACTGGAACTGTCAACAAGGCAATAATAGTGATAAGGCACATAATAATAATAATAATAATAATAATAATAATAATAATAATAATAATAATAATAATAATAATAGTAATAATAATAATAATAATAATAATGATAAACTAGTAAGATTAAGTTACGAATAAATGATGAAGTAAATACATTGGGAACGAATAAACTATTGGATTTTAAGATACCTTGTAAAGACAGAAATACAAACATTTCTAAAGATGGAAAAAAAAACTATCTGGACAATTGAAGTACAGACAAAAAATTATATCGGGAGAAAAAAGAAAGAAACTATTTGAAAAATTTTCTCATAGGAAAATATTAAGCCAGCCGGAAGCTGAAACCATCTACATAGTACGTAGTAGTGATTTTAGAGTTATCCGAAATATGAAAACTCAATACAATTCCAGAAATGTTTACAAACAAAATGTGAAAATAAAATAAAATCTACAAATGGTAGAGATTAGGATTAATGAAAAGACGACACATTATAACAATGAAAATATATCTAAACGAAAAGGATACAATGCTGTAAGCAGCACTTGTAACCTGCGGACACTAAGCAAGCTAACTGAATTTAGACATTAACTGAAATAGAAAACGTGCTAAGAACAGAACAGTATTTTCGCAAGTGAATCGAAATCTTAGAGAGTTACTAAATCGTGCAACAAAACAACAATTGTATAGTCTCAAGTTTTGTTGACGCCTCATATAAGATAATGGCCAATATTAAAAAAGACGTACAGAAATACAAGTGAAAAATTCCATCATTTTCGTTGTCATTTTTCCTCAACATCTAAGAAAAACACCAATCGACTAGTTTAGGAAGAACTCAACCGATTGCGGTTGATTTGATAATTTAAACTTACGAGAAAGTTTAATGGTGAAAAATGAGATGTACTGAACATCTAGAAAAAAAATTCAAATGCGCTATTGCAGTGAGAAACATGACTGATAATGACCTTACTTAACGATGTATGATGACCAAAACCTCAAAAGATTTACACTAACACGAGTAACTTCCGAGATATTTAAACTAGTATATATTTAAAAAAAATAATATAACACTGAATGACAGAGATAAGATCAGGAATAGACTCAGAAAAATAGAAATACAATAATGAAATTTGCTGATAAATTCTTGCAATGATTGCTGGCTTTAACATAAACTGTAACATTGTGTTCTGTTATAGACATCATTGCGATCAAGCTATGATTTTTTAGGATGCTTATGTCGTTACACGTGGAAGAAAGTGCACCCCAATATATATATATATATATATATATATATATATATATATATATATATATATATATATATATATATATATATTTATAGCCTTTGAGACTTTGCACGACCGGTAGCCACAGTCGATTGAATATTTCTTGGGGCGACTAAAAGTCATAAAACAGTCGCCCGCCTGTCGATAATTTATTTTTAAATAGAGAAACGGGAAAAAAAACTGATTTACGTTACAACTCTCAAATATGCGGTGACTTAGAATAACCTATGTCTCACCATTTGTGAATTCCTTCATCTCTAGATGTGAGACCGTTGGAGTATTGAAAAAAGAGTAGCCACGCTAAATGTCAACAAGAGGTCAAATTTACACATTCGGCGAGTAGTGAAAATATCGCCTTCATTTAGTTCTCTTATTTTGAAATTCTCAGCATAACTTTTCTAGTGGTTGAATATTTAGTGGATTCCTCTTGTGAACATTGATCTTCAATATTTTCCTCAGATTTTCAATTAGATTTATGTCTTGAGACTGACTGGGCCAAATAAGAACGTCAATTCCGTTATTTCTAAGCCATTCTTTGGTTAGTTTGACAGTCCTCTTATAATAATTGCCCTGTTGAAAGACAAAATTACTATTATGCCCCAACAATCTAGCAGATATCTGGATATTTCTCTCCAAAATCTCCCTGTAAAATCTTCTATTCATTCTACCATTGATGATTTCTAGTTCACCAATACCTTTCGATGAAAAACACACTTCCTACTATAATCGAACCACCGCCAACCCTCATCGCAGTGATGGTATTCTTTTTGTTATAGGCATTGCTATTTTATGTCATGCATGTTTTGCTGTGTTTCTTCCAACGATTTCGATTTTCGTTGCGTCTGGCAAGATTACCTTGTCCCAAAATGCTTGGGTCTGCTCCTATATATGTTTACCTAATTCACACATGATCTGGCACGTTTAAGCTTCAAAAATGTAATTTACCTGAGGGCTTTGATACTAAAGCTGCGCGATTTAGAACTCTACGGATTGTATCCTTGTTCACATTAATCCCAGCTTCTCTGAGATCGGTTTCAATTTAACCAGCGATAAAAAATGTGTTTTTACTACATTTCTGCTTGGCCCCCTGAATTTTTCGTTAAATTCCCTTTACCAATCACAAGTTTCAAACTGATCTAAGTTGTAGACCAAGTTTCCTTCATATCATTCGATACCTTTTTACTTCTTTGTGCTTATCAATGACGTTTTCAGGAATGTTTATTGACAACTCTTTAGTTTTAGGAAGTTTTATAAACGCAATGACTGACTTTGAAATAGTGCGCCCTAACTGTAAGAATTTCTTAAAAACTATTTAAATATAAAGCTCTCTGACTGGTCAGTGATAACACGTTCGCATTATTACAACGCACCAAGCAAAAGTCATTTATATTTATTTCGGAAAAATATATTTTTTTTAAATGTGTATCCAATACTTTTGCGTTTGTAAATTCATATTTTTCCTTGAATATAAACTTTCTTAACTTTGATTTTGTAATTCCAACTCAAAATATTAGTTAGAATTGTAGTAGGAATATACTGACCAAATTTAAGGTATAATCATTAACCTTAATAAAAATACCGAAGAAAAAAATAATGTATCCAATACTTTTGCGTGGCCCTGTTTATATATATATATATATATATATATATATATATATATATATATATATATATATATATATATATATATTTATATATATATGAACAGGTATATACATATGCATATGCGCATATATATATATACATATACCCCCCACATATATATATATATATATATATATATATATATATATATATATATACGCACACACACACACACACACATATATATATATATATATAAATATATATATATATATATATATATATATATATATATATATATATATATATATATATATATATATATATATGGGTGCGTGTGTGGGTGCGCGCGTGAGTTTTTGTGTGAGGAGGACTTGATAAAGAGCGAATTCAATAAGATTGCTTTTGAAGTTATTACCAGTTTTATGTAAAACAAATCTTATTTATTAGGTTCCGTTTAGACACAAGCTTATAAACATGCTAATTTTGTGTAGATGTATTTTTTAAGTATTTTAGCATAATTTACTCATTGTCATTCTTTTTTCCTTCTCTTTACGTATTGAACACTTTATAATACTTAATGTTGCTATAGTCAATAAACCTGTAAGCAAGTAAAATAATTAATAATTACAAATTCAGAGTTCCGCAATAAATAGGAATATTCATACGCATGTGGATAATCGAGTTTAATATAAACACCGCTAACATTTTTAAAGCAGAAACAATAAGAATAAAATTCATAACCAATGGAATAACAGGATAATCGTAAGTAGTATTGAACAAATTATAGAAATATCTACATACAAACAACTGCACTTACATAGAAATAATCAGCAGCTGAATTAAATGCATTGTCAGTACAATAAAACAAGCGATACTTTATATGAGTGTGTCATGATGTTCCACCTCATAGAATGTTCAACAAAATTTATACGAAGGCTTATTGTTATAAAGTGGTAGAAGAGATCTATCTTCGTGTCTGCTTATCTATACATTTATCTACCATTTTACTTATCGAGCTAGCTGTCTACATTTGCGATCTGCCTTTTGGGGCGGAGAAAGCAAAATAGAAGATGTGAAGGTACTTTTTGATAATATTATCAAACACATGTCGAGGTGTAAACTGAACAAGTTCCACCGGAAGACATCTTACTAGCTGAAGCAGAGGTACGTGTTCGTCTTACACGTGTTCTGTTTAGCGGAGAAAAGTATTTATTTGTATTGAGGACGTCAACAGAAGAGGATAGTTTGGAAAGCGTCATTTTCCGAGTGAAGGGCAAGTGTAAGAACAAACCACGCAAAGATTGCCGATCACTCTCCTGGTAATGTCAACTATTTTGGAGAAATAAAAGAGTATTTATATATGAAAATAAAATAAAACATCTGAAACGTCTTCGTTTACTCAGAATTCTTTTCCCGATATTTGCTGGATATCTTCCAGAGACTCGACAGCAGGAAAACCGTATTTCGTCAAATGTGTGTGTTCATGTAAAAATAATGACATATAAACTCGCATCAACACCTAGACTAAATTGTCGCGAAGCAAGAAATAGACAATTATATATATATATATATATATATATATATATATATATATATATATATATATATATATATATATTTATATATATATATATATGCATATATATGCATGTATATATATGCATATATATGCATGTATATATCTATATATATATATATCTGAGAACATATGATTCATATATTGAAGCACACCCACAGACATTATTAAAACGCCACAGACAATCACATGACGCTGATATGCACGCTTCCATATAACGCAACGTATGTATATCAGTGGCTGTTATATTATATAATATTAGTCTGTTCGATGCGAGTTTATTACATGTGCTGATTGAGTTACAACACAATATATGTCATTTCTGTGCCCTTATACATTACTATTTGGAACCGAATATGAAAAGATACATGCATGGAGTTTTATAAAGAAATTTCTCTTACCTTCATACCTTATTTGGTCAGTTGCGTAATAGAACCGAATAGCAGATTGGGATTTCCGTAGTGTAGAGATTTGAAAAGTACAAGAAAAACTAGTTCAGCAGAAATCTTACCGAAATCTGTGTATCTCTACAGGGTAAGTACGGAGTTGCAGCTTGCTAAGATAGTAAAGCATAGCCTGAAGAGCAAAAATGTAATGTTTATCATACATAACTCACAATAGTTGGATTGTATTAACTATAAAAATAAAAACTTTGTCTTTCCACTATTCAATGGTTCAAGCTACACGGTTCCTCATTCAATTAATTAAAACAAAACATATCGGCAATTGTTAAATATCTAGTAAATTTTTGTAAACCAAACCACTACTTATACCGTAAAAAATCATACAAAAAATTAATGTCTATCGAATTTAGAATAAAACTAATTTCTATCGATTAGAATACGTATACCGTCAATTGAGAAAAACTTCCGAGTTTTTGCCAAATAGTAGCTTCAAAAATAAATAAATTTAGTACACTTTATATAAAGCCAAACTTATCAGATCCAAAATATAAGGAAATAAATATTGCCTTCGTAGAAATAACTGTAGCAATTTTTTTAACAATGTGCTAGACAGGAAGTGCAATAAAATCCATCGAAAACTCGCCACAAGCATTACATAATATCCATTTATAAAATTATATGTAACATTTCGGCACCTGCTGACAAGCATATACATAATAAAAACACAGATTAACATTTAATATTCACGTTTTCTATTTCAGAATTGTAAAGTTTGCAGGTTGAAACATGTAACGCAGAAACAATACAAACGACGACTCAACAAACAAAGGTGGATCAGATAAGAAGTGTATTTGGAAAAGGTATATTCACATGATATTTACATAATGGTGTCAAATAAGAGAGTCTTTGCTGGAGAATCATATCTGCTCTCGGCGGCCTTCGTTGGCTTCTGGTGAACACACATGCAGACTAACTGAGTCTTCCCATTTATGTGTAATTACTATCCATATATGCAAATGAATGTGCGCCACTACAGCAAGAATAATACCAATCATAGTGGCATATATATATATATATATATATATATATATATATATATATATATATATATATATATATATATATATAATTAGTAGGAATACAAACTATCTTCAGGAGAATAAAACAGTATTAACGAGCGAAAGTTTATAAGTACACACTTATAAATTTGTTTTTTTAAAGTGTCCGGTAACTCTATGAGTCCACCATTCGCCCATGTATAGGGTACTGTCGCAACATTGTGGCTGATGCATCCGCTATTTGTCTCTCACTTCTTGAAAGGATTAAAAAGTGTATCGCCAACCGGATTGGCCCTGAACTGCAATCTTCGCTTCAGCCTCTGTCCATTGACGAAATTTGCACCACTCTGCCTGTTCTACAAGTATTTAATGGTGAATACGCTTACTAAATACAATCACTGGTACCCCCTCGACGTGAATCCTCCGACAACTCATACAAGCAGCTAAATGCAACCCCTCCACATAGAGATCCCTAGGTGTAACAACTCCTTCTATTCTAATAGTTTCTTCCTCAGAACTGCTAGACAATTGAGCTCGCTTCTGGGATTTTTATTTCCCAACTCTCCTGAAGTGTAGAAGTGCATTTGTAACGTGAACAGATATCTTGCCACTTATCTCCTTCATAATCCACATGAAATCTATGTCCTCGATAGTAGCCCACTACTTCAAAATTGCACTGTGCCTTTTTTGGAGTTAAATTGAATAAACAAACTTACCTCTCAAGCTACACTATTGTAAAGAATATGAGGTGTGGATTACCTCTCGTGACTTTAAAACAAGATATGACGACAATGAATGTGCATTAAATAACATAAACTAATACCGATGTCAACATTGCCGCAAATAAATAAAAGATCACGGTAAACATTGCCGCAGATAAATAAAGACCACGGAAAATTTACAATTTCTGGTTACCTATTTAAATTGTTCTGACGAAATAGTTTGACGTCCTCGATATTAAAGAATGTAAATATCTATTGGATTCTAGGAGTTAATTATAGCACAGCTGTGTGAACAAATATGCTATTTTAAGCAACCCTACTTAGCAAGGTTACAGATGTTTACACCTGTATTATGTGGAAAAGCAACACTTGTAGACGCCGGCTCAAATAAAGAAATAGAAGCAAATCAGTTTAAACAGTAAATATTTATTTCCATATCTTTAACGTAATTGTGATTATCGGCCATTATTATATTGATTCGTTTATTTGCCGTTACGTAGATTAGCACAGGGCTCGGTATTTGCAAAAATCTGCAAGCGCGCGTCTGTGCTCTGTTACGTTTTCTGTAAACTATATTTACGGAAATTTAAAACGTGAGGCAAAGCAAATAAAACAAAACGCAGAAAGGGCAAATGATTAAAAACTCATACCAAAACATGAATACATTAATCTAAACAAAATGCCTGTTTAATCCTTTCAATATACAGTTTTTATTGTATTCTCCTCTCCCGAAATGCCTTCCGTTACTTTATTATTTTTGTAAAAGTCAAGGAATTCAAACAAATTTGCAAAATATTTACAAAACGTCTTTAAATACAGTAAAAAGAGAAATTCAGTTTAATATTTTTGTTGGAAGAATGTATTTTTTTTTCTCAGAAAATACATGAATCAATATCGAAATGTTTCAGCTTGGTTGTCTAAACTCCAAGTTTGAAATGTTTACAAATCAAGGGAAATCGAGGCCAGAAATAATCCATTTCTGGGTGGGGGTAAGGAAGGTAAATTTTCATTAATCATTCTACGTTATAGTGAATGGTAAAATTTACCGAATGATATTTCTTTTAATATTTAACACTTTGATCTACAAAATCTACCAAAAAGTCGTAATATATAATGCACATGAATATTTGAGAAAAAGACGAAAAGGAAAATAATTGAAAGGGAAGACGTGCTGATTGTTCAAGTTAACATAATTGAACACTTATCTGATTCATACTACAATTCTAAACGCTAAAACATACGAAATTGAACACATTATTACAAAACCGAAATGCAAATCGAAATGATTCACCCACTATCTACCGGCATCACTTATACCTTCTATCATTTGAAATAATTATAATTGAACGTATCCAGGGCACACATAATTGTAGTCACATGTGCAAATGGGTGCGGTTTCTGTCTTCAATTATGCAAGTTCGCACCCGCCACGACTCATTTTCCTTGCTGTCGGTTTCGTTTCTGGGTGATTTCTTATACTGATTTCTCTACCTTCGCTATTATTCTTTCTTTCTGTCTCTCTTCCTGTCTCTCTTTTTCACTGAGTAATCGAACTTAAATCAATAAAATAAGATTGTCTTTAAATATCTGAATCATTATCGCAACCGCAAAAGCAACAATTAAATAAACATACGCCACAATAAATTTTGTAATTCTGTTTGAAACCACTATTTTGAATTTGACTTAGTAATAATAACATCCTACCTGCTTAGGATTTTTAAATTTTCCTAAAACCAAAATCTATAAATCTCCACGCTAACAAGATTATTCTTACCTTAGGAATAATATGAAGTCTTACGTTTTTAAAATTTTTGTAAAACTTTACTTACACACCCATCAACTATTATTAGTCTATGATGGGGCCTCTCGATGTCATATTAGTGGGTAATTGTTACGACGTTACCTTATCATGTTATACAAAAAATAACAAAAAAAAATCTTTGCTTTTTTTCTCTCTCTCTTAGTTTCACCTCTCTGTCCTGCTTCAAGGAAATCTGAAGACCTAGTCAACAAATTCCTAAATTCTATCGGGACATCTTTCAAGAAAAATACACGATTAAACCCGGTTCTCTAACTTCCAACGTAGACACCTACTACCATGTCTCCTTCTCCAACATCAGGGATCTACGTTCGTACCTTTCAGAGGTTAACCCTCAATTACAGGACACTAACCAATACCTTTTATTTTAAAGCGAAACCGGCATTGGACAGGTCATTTCCCCAGGAGAGTTCGCAATTAAAGGATACTCTAACTTAACTTCTAAATCTGACTCGCAAGATCGGCATGGGCATGAGATATGTGCCTATATAAAATATGGCTTTCAATGTTATAGGGACATCTCCTAACTTCACCTGTATGTGCTTTCGGGTTGCATTAGCGCACACTACTACATTTATATTTACTCTCTATCGCCCCTACAACAGCAGAGTTACTATCTTTAAACGCATATCTGAGAAAATTGACCAAGTCCTATCTGCTTTTCTTTCAGCTAACATTCAAGTATTTGGAGACTTCAATGTTCACAACGTACAATGGTTAGCCCACTCAAACAGGACCGATGATGAGGGGATGTTCTGTCATGATTTCTCCATTTCTTATGGCCTCTCTCAGATTGTTCACGAACCAACCCGTGTTCCCGAAAATGACGGCCATTATACGAGTGTACTAGAACTTTTTCTCACAACTTGCTGTGAACTATGTTCAGTTTGTGTTCTGTCTCCTCGTCAATCGTCGGACCACTCTGTTGTATCGATTAAGGTATATATATATATATATATATATATATATATATATATATATATATATATATATATATATATAAAGTAATGTGATTTATAATTCAAAATGTGAGCAATTAAATGTCAACTAAATAAGAAATCCGTTTTACAAGAAGGAACAACAAAATCAATTATCTGTACGATCGTTCCGGAAAACAATGCTTTTTTATTGTGGTAAACATGCAGTTACGAACAATAATTACATATAGTTTTTGATAAGCAAGGTCTCCTCGTACACAATTGTGCCCGATATGATTCATACCCCTGGATCTTTGTAGTTTCTATAAGAATATTTCTCAAACCAGAAGGTAGACAATATTAAAGGGATTTCAAACAATAAATCAAGCATGAGCATTTAATTTAAACTCAACAAATAAATAAATTATGCAAGTTTGAAACATTATACAAAGAAAAACAATAATGCCACTAGTTCAAAATTATTCATACCTCTCTTACTAATTTTCAATAGCATGCCCTTTATTCTTAATAACTGCCTGTAACCGTTTTGGATATTTATCAACAAGGTTTTCACAAGCAGCAGCACTGATTTTTGACCATTCTTCAATGCAGTAGTTCTCCAAATCCCTCAAATTTCTAGGTTTCCGCTTTTTAACCTCAGTTTTCAATATGTGCCAGAGATGTTCGATAGGGTTCAGGTCGGGACTCTAGCTAGGCCATTTCAAAACATTAATTTGATTATCCTCAAACCATTTCTTGACTATTTTGGCAGTATGTTTTGGATCATTATCCTGTTGAAGGACCCAGTTTGGTCCTTAATGGAGCTTCTCCGCATCCTGTCTAATGTTTTTTCTGGAGTATCTCCATATATTGCTCCTTCTTCATGGTTCCATCTATATTGACCAAACTACCTTGACCACTAGCCGAAAAGGAGCCCCAAAACATTAGGCTACCACCGCCATGTTTCACCGTGGGTATGGTGTTTTTTGCGTTATAAGCTTCTCCTTTCTTCCTTCAAACGTAAGAAGCATCCATGTGGCCAAACAATTCAATTTTTGTTTCGTCAGTCCACAAAATACTTGAGAAAACGGACTCTGGAGAATTCACATTTATCCTAGCAAACTTTAGACGTGCTGCAAGGTGTTTTCCGGTGTGCAATGGAATCCTTCTTGGTCTTCTTCCTTTCAGACAATTTTCATGCAGAGTCCTTTGCAATGTTTGCCTTAGTATTTTTATGCCAGAAGACTCCAGATTTACTAAAATGTCCTAAGTAGTGGTGGTTGGATTTGCATTAACACTTCTTACAATATTCCTGGTGGCCCTAGCAGACAGTTTCCTTTTCCTTCCTCTACCAATCAAGTTGTTTGTTGTGTGGTGGCTCTGGAATTTTTTGATGATGCTCTGTACTGTTGCTGTAAGGACCTCAAATTTCTTGGAAATTGACTTGTAACCTAAACCATCCTTATGTGAATTTACAATTTTAGTCCTAAGATCATTACTAAGCTCTTTTTTCTTCCCCATTCTAATAATTTTAATTCTTTTATTGGTTTTCAGTTGATATCATTTTAATTTCTGAAAAATGCAAAAGACGAAATGAAATTAATCAAAGGCTGTATAAAAGCATTCAAAATAAGAATCAAACAGGAAACAAACAGTAAGAAACTCGATTAATACTGAAAAAAGGGGGGTATGATTATTTTTTAACATTGCAGATTTTATAAATAGTTGTGTATTTCTTTTATTACAAGTATCCCGAGATTTTAAAATGACGAAAATGATCAGAAGAGGTTATTTAAGAATATGTATCAATATGGACGTAAACAATAAATTCTTACAAAGTTACACAAAATAAACTCAATTTTCAAGGGGGGTTATGAATAATATCGGGCACAAGGGTATATATATATATATATATATATATATATATATATATATATATATATATATATATATATATATATATATATATCGGTACACTAAGCTGACTGGGATAGCTTCCGTACATTTATATCTGATCAACCTCTGCGTTCCATATTTAACAAGGATGTTCCCTCTATAGTATCAGACCGGTTGGAATGGTTAGTTGTAGGTATAGACCGTTTCATACGCTCGAAAAAGTTTCAGCAAAAACGTAACAGCACACCATGGTTCTCTCCAGAATATGCCGCTACCATTGCGCACAGAAATCACTTTTTCCACTGCTTCCAACGTAATAGATGTATGAAAACTAAAGCCGCTTTAAGGACTGCCAGCAACAATTTTAAGAAAGGAGCGAAGAACGCAAGAGAGTTGTATGCTCAATCTGTCAAGTCCAAAGTAGCTGAGCAGCGGCTTGGTTCCCACAAGTTTTAGCAAACAGAAAACAGATTCCAGAGCAGAACCGTGTGCTCTATCCCAAGGTAATCTCGTCAACACCAGACAACGCCAAACTCTTTGCCAATAACTTTGCATCCAATTCTACCCTTTGCGACCAAGTCCGCCAACGCCCAATATTTCCTCCTGTATCAGAAAACACACTATGTGATATACAAATATCTGTATGTGATGTTGCCAAGCTAATCAAAACATTGATTCCAGTAAAGCAACCGGCCCTGACGGTATTCCAATTATAGTACTCCAAAAACTTCAACCAGAACTAGCACCAATACTTACAAAACTGTTTAAACATTGTCTTAAAGAGAATTCCTTCCCATTATCCTGGAAAATCCCATCAGTATGGCCTGTATTTAAGAATTCAGATGATCGTTTATCCCCCTCTCAGTACTGGCCAATAATTCTCCTTTGCGTCCTGAGTAAGTTGCTGGAATCTGTTTTAAATAGAGAAGTAATCAACCATCTCAGCAAAAATAACCTTCTTAGTGACACTCAATATGGTTTCCGTACTTTAAGATATACAGCAGATTTGCTTACAGCTATATCTCATAGGATTAGCAAATCTCTCGACGGAGGCAACCTTTCAAGGGTGATTATTCTTGACATATCTAAGGCCTTTGATAGGGTATGGCTTAAAGGTTTACTTCACAAGATCTCTTGCTATGCTATAACTGCAACTGTCTTCTATGTTATTCAACTATTTCTTTCTCATAGGTTCATGAGAGTAGTAGTTGAGAGGCAAAAATCAGAAGCTCACAGTATTAATACTGGTGCCCCTCAGGGGTCCATCCTGGGCCACGATCTTTTCCTGATCTACATTAGTGATCTTCCAAATCACATCCTTACATGATTTATAGACATTATAATGATTACACTACCATTTATGGTAGCACATCTAAGACAGTAAATGACCGAGTTCTCTCCTCTGATCTTGATTACGTTGTAGACTGGGGAAAGGAGTGGCTGATTACTT
Source organism: Euprymna scolopes (assembly GCF_053919585.1). Taxonomy (NCBI): domain Eukaryota; kingdom Metazoa; phylum Mollusca; class Cephalopoda; order Sepiida; family Sepiolidae; genus Euprymna; species Euprymna scolopes. Next base: position 123,696,560 of record NC_136492.1, read on the forward strand.
TAAATTCATCTAAAGCCAAGCTTCTCTCTTTATATCATCAACATTCTGACCCACATCTGGCATCAATTGAAACGAATGTCTCTCGTCTTAAGGAGGCCTCAAGTTTTGAAAGCTGCTGGGCTTGACCATTACTCCTGGTCTTAAATGGAACACGTACATCAAATCTGTTGCCAGTGGCGCTGGAAAAATGGTCGGTTCTTTCTATCGATCCAGGAGATAACTCACTGTTTATGCAATTCTCTATCTATATAAGATACAGGTACTTCCAAGGATGGAATACTGCTGCCACATCTGGGCAGGAGCTACTAGAAAGGACTTGCCTTGCCTTAATACAGTTAAATATAGTCTTCGTAGCCTCGTAAGAGATGTCCTTTTCTCTTCCCTGCAACTTCTATTTCACAGAGATGTCGCGATTTTGTCTCTGATGTATCGTTATTTTCATGGAAAGTTTCCGACCTAGCTTCAGTCTATGGTCCCCCCTCGCCAAACTTTTACATGAAACGCTCGGCTTGCTTAAAACAATATCAATAATCCCCGACTCTTTATTTGTGCCTAAACCTAAAGGTAGATTCCATGAACAAAGCTTCTTTCTAAGACCTGCACGCCTGTGGAATTGTTTTCCGTTTTCTTGCTTTTCGGCTGACTACAGTATGATTGTCTTCAAGTCTAACGTAAATAAGTTCTTGATGAGCCGTTCTATATAAAGTATCAAATTTACCGAATTTTCCTTCTTAATGATTACTATATTGCCCAATTTCTACTGTACAATCTTTAACACTTATCCTTGAGTGGTCTCTTGGTCTTGATTATGTGGTGATACCTGAGTAAAAAAAGGTAAATATACTCATTAAAATTCTTGAAATATACCAAGTATATATATATATACTCGGTGATTGAAGGGCGAGATATATTCAAACGATTGCACTTAGAATGTTCCATATTGTTCTGCTCTGTATTTTACTCCATTTTCCCAGGTTCTTATCTACAACACACACTATATATATATATATATATATATATATATATATATATATATATATATATATATATATATATATGTTGTTCTTCAGACAGTATACTGTTTCGAGATGTATAGGTATTCACTCCGGTAAGGTATGCATGTGCTCTGAGCCGGGATTAAAAAGATAAATGTTGACCATAGAATAACCGGTTGTACTACAGCACTGTAATACAACACCTGTTTAATGTATGCTGCCCAGATATCCACAATGTAAACCTATTTTCTGTGGGTCAGAGAGCCCGAACTCAAAGAAATATCTTAATCTAAATCGAGGACAAGCAAATTGCTTACAAGTGTTCTACTAACGTAGAAGTAAAAAAAAATACATCTACAGGCAGTTCTTGTTCGGTGTGCATGGCTCATCAGTCGGATGGTCCAGAAAGCGGTTAAAACTTGAATCGAAACCTCGCCGTCAACTCGAGAATCTACGTATGCGCTATCAAACAGCATCAGCTTCATGTAACGACATCTAAATTTTAACAATGAAAACATTGTAGCTGGTCGAAGATTTGGAATTAGTTTTTCCTAATCACCAATACCTTAGGCTAGGTTGCTTAAACGCTATTTTATTAACAAATTTAATCTACACAGATATACTGATTTGCTGTGTATAACTTCTCAGGTAAATGCTTCAATCCGGGACCGAAATCAACCCGTCGACTTCATAGTATTTTCCTTATGCCGTCGATATAATACAGACTTGTTAAATGTAAGTGAAACTAAGATGCAAACTATATTAAACATTTTTCAGTGTCGGCAATATAAGACTAGTACTATAGCATTACAACAATGAATATGTTCAATTACTGTGGTGGACACTTTTTATTTGAATGGACATTAGTGACACATTTTTTTTAAATCACGTAATGTAACATTCCATGAAATAGGTTACTGTTAGTTTTTGTTCAGGCGCTGTTTTGTATAGGTCAATCATCTTGTTAATGGCGATTTCAGACCTCATTCGTTATCTTAATTGCACATTAAGCATTTTAAAACGCGTTTGGCTTCCTCGTAAATGTCGCTCTTTAATTAAACATAATAATAACTGGAGTGAAAATTTAAATGTACGGTTGTTTTACTCAGTTTTTTTCATTATATATTTGTTTTCTATTCAATTCTTTTGTTGTTATGTAAAATGGTGTATTTTTTCCTTAATATTTTTTAATATGTTTTTGTGTTTGCCTTTAGATTTCCGGTGTTCTACTGAGTGTCTCCGTTTTTCCTGTGATCAAGATGTTCTTTTTATCTCTGCAGACGTCGATTCGATTACCAACGGACACCGCATGACTTTTATAGAAATGTCAATTATTTTATAATCACTTGTTTAATAAATTAAGGCATAGATTTTTTTTTTAAATTGTAAACAAAAAGAGGTGTTTCTTCTTCTGCTCACAGAATACTTTACATCAAACTTTGGGCTATTATAAAGACAAGGGAAATCATGAAAAGTTATGTGGTGAATGTGGCCGAAAGCAAAAACGTTTTACAATTTATATTGATTGACAGATACTCACTGACATAAAAAATTCCAATTATTAAGAAAAGTAAACAAACCTAAAATTGTATGGAGTGCCATGGACTCTTACTTAAAAAAATTAGGGCTTATAAAAACAAACATTTAAAACATATATAATACTGGACGGCAGAATGTTAGTAAGGACTTTAGCTTCATAGTTTAACTTAGTAAAGTTAAGTTTCCTCTAGAAAAAATATTTATCGTTGCCTCTAGAAAAAATATCGTTGCTGTACGTAAGAACACAGTTCATATAGACCTGTGCAGTTAAGCATACCTACCTGTTCTGTGGCTAAACAACACCAATACAACGAATTGTGCGCATAATAACATTTGCATTTTAATCCATCACCCGCTAATACAAGACGGCTGTTCCAAATCTTACAGAACGCCATGTGGAAGATATAAAAATAGCAATGTGTAAG
>NC_136492.1:123702018-123709518 GCF_053919585.1 Euprymna scolopes
TAGGTATATTAAAACTGTCATAAAACATTGCCAATATACATATAAATGAATATATACAAAGTAGAGTAAAACGCACCACCATACGTACGAATGATCGCATAGATATAGAACAAATACTCCGGAAAAAAATCCATTTTGCAAGCATTCACAATGTTTTCAGTCTATCAGTCAGAAATAAGGGCGGACCAATAATTAACTTAATCTTACGTGAAAATAGTAAAACAAAAAAAGAAAGCTATTTTAGTAGAAGAAAAAGAAGAAAACTGACAAGAGAAGAAAACGAAAAAAGGAAAACCGAAATGGTCGCACCGCAATTCGATTAATGTTTATAGAGATCATGAAGCCTGTACAATTTAGGTCCATGCTTAAATAAAAATGTGCGGGTGTCATGAACGATCTTGTGCGTCTCAAATAATGTAGGGCATATGAATTTTGTGGTAATAGGTGGCTACATTGGTGGAAAACTTATATATATATATATATATATATATATATATATATATATATATATATATATATATATATATATATATATATATGTACATTAAAATATGCACACTCTTTTAGAAGACACTAATATTTGAATAAAATTTAAATGATAAATGTGAAAACTTGTAATTGTCGAATAAACTGATAAAATCATTTTTTTTTTTACTTGTTTCTTGTAAGGCCAATATTTCGCTTATAAATAGCTTCATCATGTTGGACGTCCGGTCCATGATTATATTTTTCTTCATTTTGGTGTTATAACATCATACGATAAAAATGAAGAAAAATAAAATAAAATCATGGATCGGACTTCCTACCTTGAAGAAGCTATTCATTAGCGAAATATTGGACTTACAAGAAAAATAAATGATAACAAATGATTTTATCATTATTCGCCACTTCAATGTTTTCAAATTTCTCATTTTAATTATATATATATATATATATATATATGTATATGTATATATGCATGCATATATATATCATAATATATATATATATTTATGTTTGTGTGCTGTAAGATTTTTTCTGAGCGATATATATATATATGTATATATATATATATATATGTATATATATATATATGTATATATATTTATATACATATATATATATATATATAAGGATTATAAAACAAGGTGGGTATAAAAATAAAATATTTAAACAATTAAATAAAGCATTTGTTCGATATTCTGATGCTTTTGAATCGTTTAAGATTTACCATACTGTATTTATAAAGAACATCCAAAACTATATTAGCAATGTATAAAATGTATTTATAATTACATATAATAAAATTATAATAATAATAATAATAATAATAATAATAATAAGAAGAAGAAGAAGAAGAAGAAGAAGAAAAAGAATTATATATGTAAAAATATTTGTAAGCTTTATATATCTATTTTTTTATAAATAAGAATGTGAATATACTAAATACTAATCATAGTTGGGGTGATAATTAGTTAAATGGGTTAATCCGTAATCTTATAAATACAAGACTGATAAATTAAAAATATATCCATTTTATCTGGAAATTGATGAATCACACAGGTAAGAAATTCATTTTTATAGTATGAAAAGGGTAGTAACTGCAATTAAGAATAGGACATTGAATAAAATGTTTGTAACATGCCTTCTTCCGAAGATTAAGCGTGGTGGTGTTTGATCAACACTACTAGGGAGCCATGATGTAATATACTTTTTTGATGATCTCTTGAATAATAAATTATTGGTACTATAGTAAATTCGGGAGGGAGTTGATGCAGTGATTGCAGATAATGAAATAGCTATATGGTTATCTTACGAATGATAAAAAAGTATGTTTTGTATAATTTTAAAGGTTGAAAACTTCAAAGACTATATGTATGTGTATATATATATATATATATATATATATATATATATATATATATGTACCACAATATATATATATATATATCATTTTTATGTGTGTGCTGTAAGATTTTTCTGAACGATATATATATATATATGTATGTTTATATACATATATATATATATATATATATACACACATATATATCGCATTACCCCTATTCACCGCCTTTACAAAATATCATTTAGAAAATTTAAATGATTGCACGTTGATTAGGTTATCTAATTCAGTAAGTGTTTCCTATAACACTGGCATACTCTGTAAATTATGAACTTGTATTATAACTAAAAGTGTGATATGCCGCGGAAACGGCAGATAAAACACCTTCTGTGTTTGTGAGTGCACACCCAACATTATTGGTTTTCTTTAACGAATATGACTCATTTAGCAAGGAACGTTATCTTGTTATTGGTTTATTGTTTTTAATATCGAATAGCAATGTCATCACACTCGTTTTTCGAAAATTAGAAACATTTATTATTAATGAGCATCTGCCTGGTCTGTGAAGATTATTAACGCGGATAATATAAACACATATTTTATTGAAAAGATTGTGATCTCAACGTTGGAAATCGCCGTAATGAAAAGCAAATCTATTTTCATCTTTAAGTTTATTAAATATTTTGTCATTTTATGAAGATTTTATCAAATTTAAGACCAGACTCTGGTGAATTTACCTTAAAGAAAGTAATGTAATATTCATAAAACTAGTTAATAGCTCCTATTTTCAATCATTTATATTCATTTAAAAGCTTTCATCAAACAAACATTTTCATAAAAAGTAATTATAAGACGGCATATATAATATTATATTGCAATATTTTAGAAATATACTTCAGATGGAGAGTAAGATATTTAACATTATATTTAAAATATATTATTTAATATATTAAACAACCCTCTCTATATATTTACACTTATATTTGTGTGTGACTTTCATCCCAGTGGACTCAAACACGGTTTGTCAAATTTTATTGAATTTGACACGCTTTGTTTTTACTGTTTTTTACGTTTGGTGTCAGAATATTTTAGACAATTAACAATAACAGATAATCGAAATAATCTGATGAAAGTTGAAACAGTTGATTTTAGCAACAGTTAACATCTTACACAGCCTAACCTCGCAAGTACTTTTGAGAAGTTTTATTAACACACAAACCGCAAAGCAATACGTTAAATTCGTCACAGGTTATTTGAAATCACAGGGGAGCGTTCGGAAGTGAGTATTTCCGTTTAATTCCTCATTACATAAATCGTATTATTTATCTCATGCAAAGCTGTGTGGTGTTACACTTAATATATCCCCAACCCACTCCTGGCCTGCAAAGTCTCAAATAAAAAGCATGTGATAATTACAAATCTAAATCAACGTTATTTAAGTGAAATGTATTTGTGATTCTTTCAAAACAACGCCTGCCATTCTGGCAAAAGTTCTTTCGTACAAACATGTGCATTTAAAAATTGTTTCTTCAGACACTGGAGTTTACGAATCTAATGTTTCAGGCAGGGCACAAGTTTCGCTGCTCGACGACGTCGCGTATTTTTCTGTTCTGTTCTTGTTATTTTAGTCCGTTTGCTGTTGCTGGAAAAAAATCGCTAATAAATTACAATTCATTTGCTGCTGATTTTTCAAAAGCGCCTATTTGCGTGTTGTACAAGGCTCTCATTCCCAAAATATACTTTAATATAATTTTAATTAAACCTGGCTGAGTTACCAAACATGTTTTTTTTTAATTCCTAAATTAAAAATTCCATCACGAAAAGGGAAATGTTTGGATTGCACAATTACAAGCATGCTACGTTTTTTTCCTTTCTAAATATGAAAATAATTTCCAACTGAAAATGTTATTTGCTTTTTTTCACCAACTTTTTATGAATTTTATGTATATGTATCATTCTATGCTTAGAATCGTGATTAATCAATAACAACACAGTCATGTTTACGATTAAATATATTCTAGAATGTTTATACTTGAAAATATAACGATTAAAATTTCCTAGATAAGCTTACTCAGTCGCAAAACCGTGTAAATAATATGAACATATTTAAATATTAACATGAACCAATTTTTAAAAGTGAAAATAATAACAAATTATTTACGATTTCAGCTTCCAAAATTGTTACGACGCTTCTTTTGACTGTATGCATTAGGTGTTAAAATAGTTTGTTTTATATAAAGAGAACAATGTTTTCTCATGTAAGCAACAAGAACAAGATAAAGAATAACTTGATTAATTTAAATATTAAATAAAAAGATTTGTTATATTTTACGACCTCTACGCTAGTTGTATCAGAATTTTTGGAGAAGTCGCCATTAAATCTTTTCATTCAATAGACTGTCCATGTATACAAACTTCTAACAATATGAAAATGTAATTTCAAATCATAAATTTTTATGTCAATAAAATGAGGAAAGACCAACATTTAATATCATAAAAGGTTTGACCAAACAAATATACAATTTTTTTTCATCGGTTTAATTAAAAAAAGAGTTCACGAAAAACAAAAAAAAACGTAACTCGTAAGCATATATACAAGCATAAAATAAACACCAACTTAAAAAAAAACAAAATAAACCACCTGGTTTTCGAAAAAAAAGGATTTGCACTTTGAACTTTACAGGTAAATTGGCAAAACACCTTTCTTTTTTATTTGAAATTTGAATAATTTATTTATTGACCATTTATGTTCAAGTTATATAACACTTTGTTACATTAATTAATTATGTAAATCTAAAGCATTTGAAAATGGGGGGGATTAAAAAACGTTTGTCTAAAATATTATATTCGGATAATCCGAAAGCGCATAAAATGTATTTTTACCCTGAAATTTCGTAAAAATTGAATTAATAGATACATTTTGAGAGATTTTGAAAGTTAAAAAATTGAAAAATGTTTAACTCGTAAACATCATTTGATTTCATTACGTAAAAATGGTTGCCTAGAAGCGTGCCGCACTTTATAAACACTGGTTTTTGTAAGATAAAAAAATAATATTTCTATTACGTTTTATACAACTTTAATAGTTTATTTTGGAAGTATAATCCATCAATAAAATAAACACACAACTTCTAAATGAGAAATTACGTTTTTTTATGTTATTCACAGTTTCGTTTTGGGGGTGTCAACCCCCCCAATTCTGATACACCTATCTCTACACACAGCATAATTTTCCTAAAAAAATAAATCCAAATCTACATTTTTTTTACTAATATTGTTCAATGGCATTTAAGAATAATATGAAATTAACATTTTATTTTTAAATAAAATTAAGAATAAAAATTAATGATTCATTTTCTATATAAGTTTTTACTTTAAAAAAGAACTCAATTTTTTGGGCAAAGTAGCCGTTCGTGAGACATGTAATTGTTTGTATTTTTTTTAATTTTAGTAACGGGCATCATAAGGCCCAACATTTTAAAGTATATTGGAACTCGGCCATGCATTTTTATCGTATGTCTTTCTAATCAACAGATATTAGATAATTGTAATGAGATGATTCTTGTTTTTACGATAGGATTTTTTCCACAATTCTAGAAAGTATACGATCGCAGGCTTTGCTTCTTACCTTTAGAAGGGGATAGTTTATTGCTAATTGTCTGCGGCCTCAATTCAAGAGAATGCCTACATAACTACTCATATCCATTTAGCAGGTCAGTATGTCTCTTTTCCCATACGTTCACTTTCTCGCCTGAGTGTCTAAATCCATACATTGGGAGAAAATTACGTACAAAGCATACCATTTTTGAAAGATATGATTCCAAAAGCTCTCACCGCTAAACATTACTTAATCTGCTGATTATTATTTCCTTATATTATTAAGGTTGTAAATACACAACATATTTACTTGGTTGTGCATGTTCAATGCAAACTCCTTCCTTGTATTTATATGATGTTCGTGTCGTTTTTGTGTTCTCAATAGATTAGATCAATCTGTCCGAGTGTCAAAAGAAATTTATTGTATTTGCGTTTGTTAGCGACATACATGAGCCGTCCTCAGGCGACTAAAGAAATAATAATGACATTAAACCAATGACAGACCGGCTTACAAAACCAAACACAATATGCCGGTCGTACCCGGAAGATTTCTCACAGTATCTACATATATTAATAGAAAAGTAAACATGTATATATATATATATATATATATATATATATATATATATATATATATATATATATATATATATATATACATACATATATATATATATATATATATATATATATATATATATATATATATAGTGAAAGAGTGCGTGTACATAAACTATTTAGATAAACAAACGCATACAGGTGTAAACCTTTATAAATACATAAGGATATAATATTAAGTATTTAATTATTAGCAATTTTAAATTAAAACATAACCGTAACCTCAGTCCAATAGCTTAATATACGTCCATATATATATATATATATATATATATATATATATATATATATATATATATATATAATCGAAAGTGTATTTATGTTTTCAATACGTACTGATTAATAAAGTAAATCTGTCTTGTTTGACAATTTATATGAAAGGCCATCTTGTTTGTGTGGGTGTTTTAAATTGATATTGATCTATGTATTTAAAGGTACTACTTGACATTTTTAACATATCATCCCTATCAGTGACTAGCGCGAATGCCCACCTATTAAAGTGTATTTTAATGGAAGAATTCGCGTGTTGATTCTAATTAAAAAAAAGGTCTTCTTAACGCGTTATTCGGATAATCGAAATAGATTCGGATAATCGTAATAGATTCCCAATTTCCGGCACTGATTATTGGTACGCTGTTTTCTCGATAAACCATGTACATACAGTAACTCTGATCAAACGATTGCCTTTAAGTAGTGTGTGATTAATCCCTCTGTAATACACAAACACACACACAAACGCACACACCCACATATGTGTATATATATATATATATATATATATATATATACATACAATATCTATATATACATATATTGTATATATATATATATATATGTATATGGAGAGAGAGAGAGGGAAAGAGAGAGAGAGAGAAACGCAAACACAGAGAAATTGAGAGAGAGACAGAAAGGGAGTAGTAGCGCATTGCCAGAGTGATTGGAGGTTATGTTGAGCACAAAAAACTCGTCGTATGCAAGGAACCCTAAATTCGTGAGGGGAAAGTGGAAAAGAAAGTGGAAGAAAACTGGCATCGTACCGCTACGATATGATTCGTTGATAAGTAAAATCATTCAAATGTCAATCAAAAAGTTGGCTGGCAGAAATGGATAGTTACGTGAATTAGTTTTCAGTTAAGAATCAGGAACGCGCAGAAACGAACATTGCTTTTACAGTTGTGTAAAGGCCAGTTACTCTTTCGCTTTCTGCCCCATACTTTTTTCCCTACGATATTGGGGAACATCAGCTCCCCCCTTCCACAAAATACTGGGAACTTTCTCACTGTCCAAATGAATAGCACTTATCTGATATGAAGGTTTTCCCCCACATTATACGTGCCGGTTCGGAAGGCCAGGCGGATGAGCTTCGCTTCAATTTGTTGCGCTTTATTTATATGAGAAGGGCAATAAAAAAATGGAACAGAGATTTTATTTTGAAAATCCGATCAAACTAAAATTCGAGA
>NC_136492.1:123714518-123727018 GCF_053919585.1 Euprymna scolopes
ATTTACGCAACAACTGTAGGATATCTTTAAGGTATTTTTATTGAAGATTTTGTGTAAGGGGCGGTTGCGGGAAAGTGTTTTTTAATAAGATCTTGAAATTTCTTGCCAACTTTTGTATTTAACCTTGATTGTATACCAAATTATAGTTCTTTTTATTATATTTTTAATTTTAGTATAGTTATTGGTATTTTGTTGCTTATATTTGATATCGATATTTTTGTATCCACTATTTTAGGGATGTTTCGTAGATATTGGTTGACCTGTTAAATGCATTTTCATCGCGTGAGTTATCATTGAATCTACTAACGCTCGAGTAAGGAGTGTGTTTTATAATTGATGGTGGGTGATTGGACTTAGGGTTTACGTAAATTGGAGTAGCGTTATTTTTAAGTAGTGTTCATATGTGTTTTTATCTAAATTTTACGTGACGTCCAGGAAGTTTGTTATTTTTATGTTAGCTGATACTTCTAATGTGTGTGTGTGTATATATATATATATATATATATATATATAGAGAGAGAGAGAGAGAGAGAAAGAGAGAGAGAGACAAAAACAAAACAAAAAAATATTATAACAATTTTCTTTACAGTTAATAAAAAATTAAATTTAAGGTAAGTTTTCTTTTCTTGATATGCTTTCATCTGCGACGCTCGGCTTACTTTCCTCGGCGACGCTCGATTTACTCCGGCTGTTGGAATTATGTTCCGAAGAAAGCCGGGTGGACTCTGAGTTCACTCCGTTCATGAGTACCAAAAGATTACTTAAACATTAAGTATAAGCGAAAAAAATTACTTCCGATTTAAAAATTAAAATTTCAACTTAGAAGAATATTTCGAAATGAAATCAAATCTATTATTGAAAATATTAAATAACATGCTCAAAGAATTAAGCTATCACTGTTATTCCCCTCGGTTTTCCTGGTTTGAAAATTAAAAGGTTTCAGATTTACGATAATAATAAGTAACTTAAAGTTAAATAAAATATAAATTGAAATGAAAATAAACTAATAATTACATATTAAATTTTATTTTAAATAGTACAGTATTAACTAGTTTATTATGTCTAACAAGTAATATAATCGAGCTAATTATTTAAAATGATTTAATTTAATGTAATATGCTAATAACCATAACTCACCCGATGTATACGTGATGTGAAGAATGCTATATCTAGAAGGTACACATGAAAATAAATGTCTCCTTTGACAGAAGTATCCTACAATGGCATTAATATTTCTTGACCAGGAGAGGTGTACATACATTATAGGCACTTTTATAGTTCTTTGATCATAGGGAGTTGTACACACAGACAAACTCACACACACGAACGCTATTTCATATATATGTATATATATATATATATATATATATATATATATATATATATATATATATATATATATATATATATATATATATAGATGGAGAAATAGAAAGACAGAGAAAATTATATAGAGTCGGACTATAAGAGATATTTATTTTAAAATCAATCGGTCCAGTGTATTTTACGTGTTGTAACGCCTGATTTTGTGTTGATTTCAACTTATACCTTTATCATGTCACACGTTTTTAGCCTTGTCACATATATAGCTCGTTATTTAGTATTCTTATTTAACACTTAATCTTACTTGACGAACCGTAAACTATGAACTGTAAAACGCTAGTGACTCAGGAAAAAGAACCTAATTGTACTAAGCGCCATGCTTATTTTGCAACAATTTTATATACGCTGTAACTATATAATTGGCTAATTCCACAGGGGAGAGGGTTAAAATAAGCTTTAAAAAGTAAATCTAGACAATTACCGCGAATAATAACTCATGTATTTACTCGTAGTTTGTGTTATATTTACATGCCTTAACTTATGTAATTAGTGTATGGCATTACCTCGTGCATACACACAGTTTATCCGAAACACCTTGTGTTTCAAAACGATATCAATGCTTATACATGGTCGACGTTATCGATATTTCTTTTTCCGCGTTTCTCTGAATCAGTAAACTGCTTTGATGTACGATTGGCCATATATGCTTCATCAAAATATACAAGAAGCAGATGCAATCACACGAGAAATATAATCTAGAATGCCGGAGACCGGACAAATAACAAAATCATATTGATTAATTTGAATGTTGAATCATAAATGCTAGATGCAATTCATAAGTAAAGATAATTCTTAGGACTTATTGCAACCACATTAGATAATTCGTCTGAAGTTAGATCTATAAAAGACAATTGTATTGCGGAATTTTCCTATGTCAAATACTATAAAACAAAAACATGATAAATGATCTATTATATAAAATATAGAAATGCAGATTATTTTGATTATTGACTCTTGATTATGTGTTTGGACACACATGCACACGCACAGGCACACACACAGGCACACACACATACACCCCCACACCCCCACATATATATATATATATAAGACGAAATGCTTTTCAATAGACAGGGGTTATATTGTCTCCGGTGTCATATTTGAATGTTTTACGTTTCTTTTTATGAACAAAGGTAACACTTTCCTCAATAGTTGTAGTCTATTCACAAAATCTCTTATTCATCAAATGCCGAAGTGTTCACTTTTAGCTATCAGGTTACAATTATAGAATGTATCCTGATTCAGTCAGTTTTACTTATTATTTTCATATTTTTAAAAAGAGTACTGTAGGATAGTATCAATAAAAGAGCATACATGTAATTTGCTGTAGCAGAGATATGAATCACTTAGAATAGGTATTAGAATGACCGAAATATATGTAGACTATTGCTAAACAGCATATCATTAATTATAATGGAATTATTTTAAATTCATACATTGTGATGTACAAGTAAATAATAATTCATCCACTTAGATTTTCCGTGCAACTTCTTTAGCATCGTTCAGATTATTATGCCAGCAACAATGACCAAATACAAAGGTATTATCCTGTTAAATAGATGCATACCTCATAATTATGATAGTGTACAATTGAAATATTAGCACATTTTGAACGACTGACTACGATTGTCTTATAAGAAAACCGAGTTCACGTGCGAAACAGTGATAACTAAAAAGACGATGTATGTTTAGCAAATATTCAATATATGATTAAGAATGTAATACATGTCCACCAAATGCAGTATTCTATTATTATTTCTATATATGTTCTAATCATCTTTTGTTTTTCAAAAATCAGATAGATCTTTGTACATGCAGTGAAATGCATTAGTATAATTTACCATTCGTTAGGGAAGCGATAACTACACTTATTCCAGCTGAGAAAAAAAATATACCCATAAAAAGCGTATGTAATTAATATATTGTAAACAAAAACTCAGGAAAATTGCTTGTACTAACTTTAATACGACTACGGTATTAATCTGTATTTTATATTTTTGTGGAATATTTCTCAATACATGGAAAAATCATTTCGTATTATATACTAAGTTACGTTTAATTCCTTAGGATAATTACTGCATTACTCTTTTATTACTTAGGACGTATACACGTCTTAGTTCCTTGGATTTATACCATCTGTTTCAGGATTCAGGGTTACTTTTCCTTCAAAAACTTATTAAAGACGTATAAATATCTACATTGTTTGGAAAAGTGTGGGCTGTCTTTTTTTAATCACCGTCAATTGAATTAAGGTAATTTTTAACTATTTGTTAGATTGGCATAGAATATAAGCAGTCTCTAGAAAAACAACAACATAATTACTAGCGGCGGCTTGAACGATATTGCCTGTTCGAAATATACTCTGTAATATGATATTTTGCTTTGTCCAGATTTCGTATACATTTTTATGGAGTCGTGAATTCAAAAGGAAAAAAAAATATTTGGATGTCATCACCTTGAATTGATACAAAAATTAAAACTGTAGAATTCAAAGTACTGTACTAACGTGACACGCATATTAACTGATGGAACATAATCTAAGATGTGCGCATTAAATGTATAAGGATTGTTTCTTAATTTTGATTTCTAAAATGCGATTTAAACAACCACCTTTTCCATCAAAAGCATTCATAAAACTCCAAAAATTAAACACTTCTTGAAGACCTCTGCTGCCTTTAGTTTCGGAAAAGATAAAGTAAGGAATATGAAGAAAGACCAACGTAAAGAAATACATACAGTGAGTGTTATATATAAGGTTATTCGTATAAGAAATATAAAGGCCACATTTATCGTATGGTGGAAACACTAACACATATTCAATTCTAGTCATGGAGTATACTCCATGACTAGAATTGAATATGTACAACAATACTGTGTTTTTGGTCCCGGGATTTACCTGAGATGGAGGTATTTCATTTATTGTTATGTTAGCGACGAGTAATATTTATCAACCGAGAGATTAATAGCTAGAATATAAGTTGCAATTGTTAAACAAGTGTCTGCATACTATCGGAGAGTTTCGATCTTGTAATATGTGTATGTTAGTTGTCGCAAGAGTTTATAACTTCAACTCAGAAAACGCAAAAGTTTTATTGATAGTATTATTATATATGTTGTTTGTACATATATATATATATATATATATATATATATATATATATATATATAATTTGTTTTTGTTTTTCTAAAAGTTTTAATACATTCAATTATTTACAAAGTGCATTTTTTACTTTAATGAGAGGTGGGAATGAATTCCTCTTTAACTAATTTTGTACCCCCCCCGCAAATGGAAAGCGACATATATATTGTTTTAAAAAAATATCCACAGACACGTTTTTAGTAATCTACGATGCATTAGCGTGGCTGACTCCTGTGAGATTGCAAATCGGGACGCCGCTCTAATCAGCATAAACTCTTTAGCTTCACATCAATCTCGCACGACCGTTTGGATATATCGAGATTTCATGTTATTCTTTTTTGTTATTTCGATGCGTTTTGAATTAATTCAATTATTTACAAAATTGCATTTTTAACTAGATGCAAGTTGGCAATAATTTTCCCTCTAGATAATTTAAATATATTTTCTTATAATATATACAAATACGCCCTTAAGAAGGTCAATGTAATTAAAAAGCAATATAGTGAATACATTAAATACATATATACATTCCAAAATTAATGATTTGTAGATTATCTTTCAATTTCAAATTTATTCATGTCAAATCACACTATATTTCCTTTTGACGGATTGATAGTGTGTATTTCTTCTGATTATTCAAGGGCATAATAAACTCGCTGACTTATATAATAATATGTGATTAATCTGCGCTCCGAAACATATAATGACAAGAATTTTAAATGTCAACGTAATTAAAGAAATAAATTATAAGGTGGTCAACATCATAGATTTTGAATACAGTTCTTTATCATTTATTCGTTATATATATATGTATATGTATATATATGTATATATATATATATTATGCAAATATTATATATATATATTATATATGCATATATTATACATATATTATATATATAAATATAAAAATAATATATATATCTTGTTTATATATGTACATATATACATATTATATATATATATATATTATATATGTATATCTTATATATGTTATATAAACATTATATATATATATACTTATATATATAACATATATATATATAAGTATATATGCATATTTATAGTTTAGCATATGGTTCTTAGTTGTTTTTATCCGACTACTTCTTGCAATGTTAAGCAATTCCTCCGAATTTTACTACTCTGCCCAGTTTAAAACAAGTGGTGTTACTCTATTTCCATTTAAGCGTTTACAGTTAGACGTGTGGGACGATAGTTGTTTCACTGACTGCTTTTGGTATGACGAAGCGATATACTTCGCTAATCATCTCGTCTGGATTTCGATTTAAAAAATCCGACATTTGGATTCTTTAATCTTCTAAATCTTCTTATGACTACTGCAGCTGTTTGCACTCGCGAATCGGCATTTTACAGGCGGAAAAAGGGGTGATCTAGGGTGGCCGAATCGTTGGAGGGATAGTGGGGCTCTTGTTGCTAGCGATCTTGTGTGTGAAAACGGAGTAGTATAAGCTGGCTTTAGATGTCATATGCGGGTCTGGGGTCGTTCCCTATTCGCATCGATAAATATTTATTTATTTTAATTTTTCCTTGTTATATCATTCTCTTTTCTAGATCTATTACAATAACTCTTCTTTTGACCATATGCCTTTCTTTCATTTATTACCCTTGTCTTTACAGAAATCATAACATTATATATATATATATATATATATATATATACATATACATATGTATATACATATATATATATATATATACACATATACATATGTATATACATATATATATATATATATATATATATATATATATATATATATATATATATACATATATATGTGTGCGGGTATGTGTGCATGTGTGTATACACACATTATATACATATATATAAATATATATATATATATATATGTGTATATATATATGCGTGTAGATATATATATATATATACGTATATATACCCAATATATATATATGTATATATTTATGTATATATATATATATATATATATATATCATGTATGAATACCACTTTTTTAATATATACGTGCACATCGTATATATTGAAAGACTGTTTCTTTACTGTAAACTTTTTACGCAAATATTACGCAAGTATATATCAAGTAGAATATCTGACACGTGATATGTTTGTAAAGAGGATAATCCTAGAATAAAACTAAAAAAAACAAAAAAACAAGAAAATTAACTAAAATGAATGTTTGAACAATATGTATGTGAGCTAGAAAAAAATTAATCCCAGAACTCATATTTAGGAAAGTTGTATTTTCTTTTTGTATAAATAAACATAAGGGTTTGGAATATTTATACAAAAACAGGAAAACGGATATAATCTAGTTAATACTGAGCTGTTGGATAGGATCTGCTAAATACATTACTTTAGAAAAAAATAATGGTAGACCACTGCTTGAGTGATTGCCGACGCAAAGGTACTAATGGAAAGGGAAAGGCACTGATGGTCGCTCAATATATCGCCATTTTGTTCTCTATAAATACTGAGTATATGTCAGATTGGTGAATGGGGGTTTCTGGAATTATTAAAGCAAGATTCGTCCAGACATTTGTTAAGGAATGTAGTGATTACATGGGTTGCCCTTTTTGAATTTGGGATGTAAATAACGGGTCATTTTCTAAATTAAATGCGAATTGCAGAGGTCGACAGAAACATCCCCAAGTTCAAAAAGCTCAACTCGAAAAAACTTACATCGACCGAAACATGGTGAAATAAACTCGGTAAAAGAGTATTCCTGTCAATTAAAAAAATACGTCAGGGCATGTGTTGAAAAGACAATATTTAAATTAGTATTGCAAATATAGAAAAAAAACATACGCCATGGGATTATTATAGTTTTATATGAGGAGCTAATGAGCGGGCGATTTTCAGATTTTCGTATGTAGCTTGAGGGAAATTAAGGTAGAACGTTATTTGTAAATGTTTAAGTTTTGTGGAACTGAATTGCAGAGTAATACCGTCAGCTTAATCCTGGTTGTTGGATACTCAGCAATGCATACTTTCATTAGAAAACACCGTATTATGTATTTTCTGTAATTCCTGATTTCTTTATGTGTTCGACTTGATATGTT
The DNA here is from genome assembly GCF_053919585.1 of Euprymna scolopes. Taxonomy (NCBI): domain Eukaryota; kingdom Metazoa; phylum Mollusca; class Cephalopoda; order Sepiida; family Sepiolidae; genus Euprymna; species Euprymna scolopes. The sequence continues at coordinate 123,722,104 of NC_136492.1, forward strand.
TACTGATCATGCCCGTAGTCATCTTCAAGCTTTCGTTTCTAGCGGTTTCTGACAAAACAGAGAAAAAAGACCGACTGACATATTGACCAGTTCCTTATATATATATATATATATATATATATATATATATATATATATATATATATATATATATATATATAGCGATACTAAAAGTGAATAGTAAAATTATTTAAAGATATACATAATGTTTATTATAACTTCGAATTCTATTGTATGTGAGTGATCTTTTTAATTATAGGTATTGCAGTGCAGCTCTTCTTCGTTTTCTCTATTAAATTTAAAGTTTCTCTCTGTGAAATGAATTCAATTAAACTTGTTTTGGACTTTCAAGTACATTTACTCCAATCAATTTCGTATTCACTTCCGTTCACTGCCAATTAAAAGCATTAATATACGTTGCCGATATGAGATACCGGGTTTTTGTTCTGGCTAGCAACAGCTCATTAATTCCGTAAGCAATGACTGATAAGAACACACGATACTGTCAACCTTCTCAAAAGCAAACTTGGCGAACATTAAACAGACATTGTGTGTTCAAAAAAATATATATTTTTTACTTTGAATAATGTAAATACACCCACAGTCGCAGACATTTATATATATATATATATATATATATATATATATATATATATATATGTGTGTGTGTGTCTGTGTGTGTGTACGTGTACGTGTGTGGGTGTGTGTGTGTATATATATATATATAACTACTTCATTTACTCACATAAATTTAATATACGAAAGTACAGATTTATGCGTAAACTTTAAGTATTTACTTCAAAAGTGATCAATACGTAGGTAGAGCTAGTTAGTAATTTATAAAATATATATGGCGATTAAGCTACACTGAATATTCTGCGTTTCATCCACTATAGGATTCGTCAGGCTTATGCGCGAATTCTGTGGTTGCTTCTTGTTTGTATATATTTTGAGGATTTCTAGTTAGCTAATCAGCTTTCTAGTATCCACCGCGCCCCTTCCTATCAGCCAATGGGCATGCATTTTATCGAACAAAGGATCTCTTTTAGAACTAGGTTAGTGGGTTAAGGTAGATCTTTTCCTTCCTGTTTATATATATATATATATATATATATATATATATATATAAAAATAAAAAAATAAAAAAACAGGAAGGAAAAGATCCGGATTCTTCAGCTGAAAATAGAATATATTGCACCCTGTTAAGGACTTGTTGTCTGAACCGACCAGTAATGTTCGAAACAGTACCTGCCTAGTGTATATATCAATAAATGCCTTACTTGATCTTTTTATTGAACAGTTTTATTATATCATAAAAGTGACAGTTTTCTCAACAGATAACTTTAACCTTGGTATTTATGTGTGTAAAAAATAATATATATATATGTAAATATATATATAATATATATATATATATATATATATATATATATATATATATATATATATATATATAAGTACCCGTCGTTTACTGGGTTCAAACACAGCCTACCGAAAATGGACTCTGATTTATTCAAGTATGATAGGTTATGAAAAGGAAAGCGTGTAAAGAGATAGCTTCAAAAATATGATGAGAGTAAACATAAAATAGATAAACCCCATAATTTAATATGCCATACCTGCTCACACTGAAACACTTATCACAATATTCTGCGGATATATATTTAAAAATCTTGTTAAACTTTGTGACATATTTTCATTCTATGGAGGCCAGGTACCAACAAACACTCCATAATTTTATTATACCATATGCCTTCAAACCGAAACATTATTATCAAAGTATACTTACGCAGATTGATATGAAATGTCTTTAATAAAGTTCGTGCCTATTTCCATTCTATGGAGGCCAGGCGTGAACGAAGCCCCCCCCAGTTCCATTATACCATCCCTTTTTAAGGTAGAACATGCCCATGAAAGTATTCTTATGTAAATCTATATTAAAAAAAACACACTTATAAACGTGTTTTTTTAAACATTTGTGAATTTTTTTTTTTTTTTATTTTGTGGACCAGGCGCGAACGCAGAACCCAAAATTTTAATGAATCACTGTTCTCCAGATGAAACATACCCATTCCTGTGTTTCCATACATCTTCTATCATTTTATGTGATCAGTTTTCTATATTAGTCAACCATATAGAAGCCTATTCGTTACCAGACACACAAACAAACATACACACACACCAACACACACATTCAGCTTTATACATATATATATATATATATATATATATATATATATATATATATATATATATAGAAAGCAGCGTAAATATACTAACACACTGATCGCAGCTCACTCCAACACAAACAGGAGGTCTTTCTTACAACGATGCATTGACGAGAAGGACATTCCCAAATGCACCAATAAGATCTTCCAATCCTCCCACCATATTTTCCCTGAACACATTGAGAAGTACCTAAGCGCACCAGCACAAACTCTTAGAAACAAAGCAACTTACTTACGAACTATTGCCAAATCACTAGCAGACGATCTACACATGAACCACTCTATTTCTAGGAATACAACCTCTAAAATTAAACGACGGATTATATCTTTCAACTCTATCCACGACAGAAAACTTAACAGAAAACTATCCAATCTTATCTCCAATAGCAAATGGAGGTCTATTGGACGACCAAAACTCATACAAAATCTTACGAACCGGCCACTATCAAACACCGAGACAGAAGTCCTCAGCCTTGGTTTAAAATTGGCAACGGGAATCTATCCAAAGATAACAACCAACTCAATCGCTCGAAATTATAAACACGAAGATACCGACTTTATGAAAGGTTTCATTCAGAGTATAATATCCACGACCACCGGCCAAACCAGGGATACCACCCTACCAAAACGATATATAAATGCATTATCACACATAGCTAACGACCATAATATTATCGTCTCACCTGCTGACAATGGTGGGGGGATTGTATTAATGGAAACAACTGAATACAAAGATAAAATATTTCAACTATTACAAGATAAACACGCATATGAAAAAAACTACCTCCGAAATAATACATAAAGAAATTGACAAATTAAACATCTTACAAGAAATTAATACATAATGATAAAATATGGACTGCCTATATAGAATATCATCCTAAAATCCCGACCTTACATGGTTTACCCAAAACACCCAAAAATAATAATCCAATACGCCCAATCATCTCTGGCATCGGCAGTGCCACCCATAAGATAGCAAGAGCGATCACGAAACTCTTAACGCCATTATTGGGCACAATTAGCAATTCCCATATAAGAAACTCTGGCGACCTTCTTAATCAGATAAAAAAACATAGATATGAAAAATAAAACCATGAATAGTCTCGATATAGCATCTTTATACGCCAATATCCCTACCAAGAAATGCCTCAACCTTCTTTCAAAACACTTAAATAAAATAAAAATTAAATTACCTTTGCCGATAGATTATATAATTAAAATTATAAGTATATACATTGACATGACATAATTCACATTACATGGGCTCTGTTACAAACAAAAAATTGGACTGCCCATGGGTAACCCTCTAAGTGGGGTTTTAGCATGTCTATTTTAAAATTCATAGAAACCGGACCCATAAATTGCCCAAGGGCACCTCCTACTATAGATATATTGATGACATTTTAATTTTTCTGCCTATATCCCCCAAAATAGAGAATATCACTGATAAATTAAACAAGATCGAACCCACTATTAACTATACGTATGAAAGAGAAAATAACAACTCCATACCTTTTCTGGACATCAATATAATAAATAACAATGATCATCTAAGTTTAAAAGTCCATCGGAAAGTCACGAAAAAAATGATTACATACACTTTTATTCTTATCACGATGATAAAGTAAAAAGAGGTATTCTAATAGGATTTGTTCTTAGGGCCCTGAGAATATGCAGTGAGGAATACATCGTGGAAGAATTTGAGTATATCGAACGTACATTCATGAACTTGCAATACCCTTAACATTTTTGGGCAAATACACAAAGTAAAGCACTAAAAATTTACCATAATCGAAACCGACACCATTCCCTAAATAGCCAGACACACAACAGACAATTAGCATTACAAACTAATAAAAACAACGGCACAATCTATAAGAACCTTAATAAGACAGGCATTCAAATAACAAAACTAAATTCTTTAACAATTAGGGATCTAACACGTAAAATTATAACTAATACCAGCATTAACACCAAATTCGGAATATATTCCATACCCTGCCTTGATTGTGGAAGAATATACGTAGGAGAAATTCAGCGTAATTTAAATAAAAGAATATATGAACACAAAAGAGATGCAAAAAACAACAATACACTCAACACCATATTTTGTTACATCATGGAAAACGACCACCATTTTGATTTTAATAAAGCAACTTTCCTTAAACACATACCTAACATATCCACACGACGTTTAATTGAGTCAGCTATAATCTCCCATTCCAGCAATATAATTAAGCAAAGAAAAGGTTTTTTTTCCACGTTGCTCCCTTTCTGTCGGAAATAATTATTAAAGAGAACAACTTAGACACCGGGTAACCGCGAAAAAAAAATCGTAATTTCACTTAATTTTATTATTTTTATTTTACTTATTTACTGTATTTTATTTTATCAGACTACATTTTATCACCCCTATTCTTATTTTTAGACACCATCTTTTAAGTTACGACGCTATTTTATCCCAATTCAATTATTTCTAATTTAAAAAAATGAAAAAATAAATTATTTCGTAATCTCGTGTCATTTTATTTATTTAATCTATCACCGCTATATTTCCAAACACTTTTTTAAACTCTACGACATTTTAACTTTTAGACGTACTCCACTACACTAATTTGCTCTAATTTATTTTTTATTTTATGTTTTTCTCTCATAAAATGTATATATATATATATATATATATA